>NC_090758.1:3987402-3997402 GCF_036898095.1 Palaemon carinicauda
ACACAGAGATGTGGCACAGGTGGAGCAGATGTGCCACATCTCTCATCATGTAACGTTTAATGTCTTGATTTCCCAGATATTTTTATCCCGAAAGAAATTAATTGAAATAACATCAAGTATTGTTCCCAAACACAATTCCATTCACCACTGAATTTCTCGATTATGTTTTGAATTGAAAAGTAAGTTTAAAGCCTACAGCAAATTAAATACAGACAACAAATAAAAACCAATAGCCGTCAAAAAGAAGTTTTTGGCAACAATTGAGTTGCCATTGTTATCAGGAAAACTTAATTATAAAATTCTTGCCATTCATCGTGGAATGGAAGACTGAGAAGGGAAGAGTAATAACGATGGAAAGAGAGAAAGATAAACAACAGATTAGAAGTAGTAACAACAACAACAACAACAACAACAAAAACAACAACAACAACAACAATAATAATAATAATAATTAATATTACTATTATTATTATTACTATCATTATTATTATTATTATTATGATTATCATATTTTATCAATAGTATTTGGAGTAGAAGCCACATGTCTTTTGGGTCACTGAATCAAATTGAATAGAAAATGGCCAAAGCATTAGGCCTATACATCATATATAAACAAAACACAATAGACCTCCATCTTACCTATATGGGTCTATAAGCCTACCGTTTTATTTTTTCTCCTTTTGTTCGAATCCAATTTAGAAATTTCCCTTTTGAAAAATCTCGACAACTTATAGAACTAAGAGAAAAACTCATTATGTATATCTTGTTATACATTTTAACAATGTATTTTTATATGGACTTGGGAATTTGTGAGGCAAGTATGTCTTGAATGGTATATGAAGAGAATCTATTTTTTGTAACATTTTTTGGACTAGATTTTCATTATAATAAATCATTATTTTAATCTATACATTTTTCCAACGATATATTACATCTCCATTGCATATCATCACATAGATGTAGCAGTAGAAGACAGAGTATCAAATGTATAGGCGAGTTAATTAAAGGATAAATAAGCAATTAAGAAAAAATTAAATACATGATTAAATATATAAATGGTATTTGAATAAAAAAAATTTATTTGAACATTAAAATTAACTTATCTTTGGCTTGTGTGTGTGATATATAAGTTTGACTGACAGAATTCTAGAGAAAATGCAATTTAAAAGGTCAAATTTGGCGTGCATAGAATAATATGCTTCAGGCATAAATATAATGAGGTACATTATCTTTTTTTTTAAATCAATGATTCCATCTTACTTGTACTATTTCATCGTAAACTTTTAATATTATTTTCATATACAGAGTAGATTGATATGAAATTATTCGTAATTCTATAAGAATCTATAACAATTCAAAAACAGCAATAATATATATATATATATATATATATATATATATATATATATATATATATATATATATATATACATTTTTAATCACTCTATTATGTACGATAGATGTCAAAATAAATAGTAAGAAATTTTGGATTGGAAATCCGTTATAATATACCTCGGAGAAAAGTACTTAGGAACTACTTAGGCTACAGCTTTAAATGACATTGCTAAAATCCTTAAGTGAACTAGGGGAAGTTATTAAGATCTTTTGGAAGTGTTTTGCTGCAAGTCCTAACTAAAGCTTTATACCTAATTGTCCGTTAACAAGTCCTTAGGCTCCATTTTTATGTGTCCCTAGAGAACTCCTCAAGCTCAATCTTAAAGTCTCCTTATGAAATCCAAAGGCTACATCTTTACTTCGCCTTATTGAAGGCTCCATGTTTATTTAAGTGTCCCTGCGCATATCCATAAACTTAAAGTGTCCTAAAGGAAGTCCTTAGGCTTCACAGTTAGGTATCCTTTGTGGAATTCGTAAAACTTTTAACAAAATCCTAAGGTTCCATCTTTAACTAACCTTAGAGATATCCTTAGGTTCCATCTCTAGGTATCCTTGGGGAAATCTTCATGCACCAGCTATGAGTGTCCTTTAGGAAGTCCTAATGCTCCATTTTCTATTGGCCTTAGAGACGTCATTAGGCACCATCTCAAAAGTGTCCTTTGGGAAATCTTCAGGGTCCATCTTTGAGTGCCCTTAAGGTTCTATGGTTCCTTCTTTATTGGTATTTGAGACATCCTTTGGCTCTATCTCTAAGCAGCCTTGAGGAAGTCTTCAGGCTCGATTTTTTAGTGTCCTTAAGGGACTCCTAAGGTTCCATTTCTAAGTATCCTTTTTAAAGCCCTTAAGTTCTATCTCTAAGATTACATAAGTATGCCCATAGGCTCCACATTCTTCTTTACACAAGACGAGAGAGTCGAAAGTCATCTTTTCACAAATGTATTAAAGATTTTCTTGTCCTCCTTTTTTGTATCTACCTCTGTTGTTACGTGTGGATGAAAAAAGCTTTCCTAAGGGAAATAGATTGAAGGAGTAATAGCTCTGATGTATAAATCTAGAGTTGATGAAAGCTACTGAATGAATGACTGAAGTGTAATATTAATTTTCATAAAAGAGAGAATATGTGTTTTGATATTTTTGATTTTTAGTATATTTTATTTAATTTACAATAATCACATATTCTTTAATTTAATCAACTTCAGCTATATATGAACTTGAAGCAATTTTCCCAAAATCAATATTGTTATGTTTTCAGTATTTAGTATTGCATTTAAAAAATATTTAATCTCCTAAAACTTTATAATTTTAATCATATATTTTTCACAGATGAATATTTTTCATTCATATAAATCTCAATTTATATTTATTGTATATTTTTACATTTAACTCCTCCCTAATTATCCAGCTTTATTCCCTTTACTTTTATTTCTTTATTAGCTTCATATGTTTAGATTATTTAATTTATTCTATTCTATTCATAACTTCTATTTATCTTGCTTGCATCACCTTTCTAATGTATTTTTCTTCTATATAGCCAGCCTGACACTTGCACGAATTTGTGGCACTTCATTGGCACGCCTTTTGTCGTGAACTGGAGTGAACGTGTCGTGAACGGTGCGTGGCATGCGTGCCTATGCGTGCCAGTCGTAGCGAGAAATTTGAAATGGTCAAAGTTTGTGGAACGCATTGTCACGACAAAATTGGCGTGAACTAGTCGTGAAAGATGTGAGAACTCGAATGAACGTGTCGTGAACAGTGCAGGACGATGCAGGAGGATGCGTGACAGTGCGTACTAAGGCGTGCCATGCCACGACTGCCAGGTACTGTTCACGACGCGTTCACTCCAGTTCACGCATCGTTCACGACAGTTCACGACATGTTCACGAATATAAGCGTGTTGCAGCCTTCCCACTGACATGATCACGCATTGATTGCACGACCTTTTCGCGCACTGGCACGCATCCTCCCGCATCATCACTCACTGTTCACGACAAGTTCACGCCAGTTCCTGCATCGTTCACTCCAGTTCACGCCAGTTCCCGCCGGTTCATGACTAGTTCACGCCAGGTCCTGCAAGGTTCACGTTAGTGCACACCTACCTCGCCAGTGGCGCTCTCGTGGGATTTGAGGGTGTATAAATAGAGCTCCGAGAGACACTCCTCGCCATTCCAGAGCTCGCCAGCAAAGAGACAACATGCCCAGAAGTAGACTGACTAAAGGAAGGGGGAGAAGAATAGAGGTCAACATGATAGAGGAGACCGCAGATCGAGATTCTCCTCACTCCTCATTATCAAGTCTCGATTTTGTGATTCCGGAAACACAGCAGGATACAAGCCAGAGTCAGGTATCCAGTGATGATGAAATGAAACAGAAGAAGCGGGTTCGAATGTCAAAGAAGGAAATCCCTGACTACCGGTGGACAGAAGAGACGGAGACTGTGTTGGCCGACCTTGTCAAGGAGAACCCCATGCTGTTTGACAAGAAACACAAGGAGTGGATTAACACGGTAGCGAAGAACAGCCTGTGGAAACAAATAGGAAAGCAGCTGGATCCTCCTGCCACTGGTGCCCAATGCAAAAAGCGATACGAGAACTTCAGGACCAGGGTGGGCAAGATTATGAAGAAGGAGAGAAGAACAGTGGAGCTGGCCAGGCCCCAAAGGAGTGGCCGTGAGGACTATATCATGGAAACTTAGGCCTTCCTCATACAGCACATCGTCCGGGGAAAAACAGTCTCCAGTGAGCATTTTCCTGGCTCAGAAGCAGGTGCAGTGACGGTCAGCAACATAGACGATGATGATGTAAGGTCCACAGGTTCCCACAGCCAAGCATCTACGAGTACCTGGAAGGACAAGGGCAATTGGAAGCGGTCCACGCCAACAACACTTGACACCACACACAGCGACACCTGTGTGTCCGAGAACGACTTCAGTATGATATTGAAGAATGTGAGAATCCATTGTTTTTTACTTCTGTTGCATTAAAATGCTGTACTAGATTGTTACAATGCTCGTATAATACACACATATATATATATATATATATATATATATATATATATATATATATATATATATATATATATATATATATATATATATATATATATATATATATATATATATATATATATATATAATTTATTTTTATAATATTTTTTATGTTTCAGCTTATGTCGAAAGCAGATTCCATGGCGACCCCCTCGTTCAGCGCCCAGCACAAGATTGTGCACGATTTTGCGTGCCTGCTGGAAGGCCACATACGTGCCATCCCAGGAGACCAATGGCAGATTGAGTGCCTGAAACTTGTACACCGCTACAGGGAGCGGCGTCAGGTCTTCCAGCAGCCAAAGCAACAGCCAGTCGTGACCTGTGCAGGCCCACAGCAACAACAACCTTGGCAGCCACCACAGCAACATCAACCTTGGCAGCCCCCTCAGCAGTAGCAACTCTGGCATCCACCTCAACCAGCACCCTCGCAGGCACAACCCGAGCAGCAGCAGCATCGTCCAGCCCCAGTCACCAGAGTATTCAGGCCATTCTTCCTGGCCCCGTACCACGGAGTGGCAACCAGGGATGCCAACTCCACCGTCAGCCACCCCTATCCAGGTGACTTCACCATCTACCTCATTACAGTCACCCACCCTTGTCTTGGCTCCTTCACCAACACCTTCATTGTCGTCGCTGTCTTCGATATTCAAGACACCTTTGACACCACTCCACTTCCCTGTGCTGACCCAGGGGACCCTCGACAGTAACCTAGATGACACCATGTCACCCTCACCCCTCTAAACGACCAAGGAACTGAACACCCACCAGTCAGCGAGTCATCCCCACGCAGTACCAAAACCAACAAGGACAAGGACATTAAGGCATGAGACACACTTGTAAATATTTGTAAATAAATGGACTATGATACTTGTACATATATGTGGTTTTAATGTAAATAAAATAACTATTTATTTCAAAACACTTATTTTTGTCTATTACCTTGAAATACAAAGAAAGAAACTGGAAACTTAAAAATAATAAAAGGAAAGAAAAATAAACCGAAAACTTTTTGATGTTAGCTGTTTTAATGTAAATAAAATTATTTCTTATTTCAAATATTTCTATAACTTTAAAATGAAGAAAAAAATAAGGAAACAAAAAAAATAAATAAAAAGGAAAGAAAAATAAACCTAAGAAATTTTAATGTTTGCTGTTTTAATATGAAAATAAAATTATTTTTTATTTCAAATATTTCTATAACTTTAAAATGAAGAGAAAAAAATGGAAACAAAATAATGAATGAAAAGGAAAGAAAAATAAACCTAAGAGATTTTTTTTATGTTTGCTGTTTTAATGTGAAAATTGAATTATTTCATATTTCAAATTATGTCTATTACTTTAAAATGAAGAGAAAAAAGGGAAACAAAAAAAATGAAAAGGAAAGAAAAATAAACCTCAAGAAATTTTTATGTTTTCTGTTTTAATGTAAAAATAAAATGTGTTATTTCATCCACACACCTCTTTTTTTCTATTACCAATCACGAGCCAAATGTTTTTAAATAAAAAGGAAAGAAAAATAAACCCAAGAAAATTTTATGATTGCTGTTTTAATGTAAATATAAAATGATGTCATATTTCATCCACAAACTTTTTTTTCTCTACCAATCAAGAGCCAAATTTTTTTTAAATAAAAAGGAAAGAAAAATAAACCCAAGAAATTTTTATGTTTGCTTTTTTAATGTAAATATAAAATTATGTCTTATTTCATCAACACACTTTTTATTCTCTATTATCTTAAAATCAAGAGCTAAAAAAATTTTTTCTGTTCGCTGTTTTAGTGTAAAAATAAAACGATTTCTTATTTCAACACACTTAGTTTTCTCTATTACCTTGAAATCAAGAGCCTAAAAACTTTTCATGTTTGCTGTTTCAATGTAAATAAAAATGCTTTCTTATTTCAAAGGAAATAAAACAAAACAAAAAACTCAATAAACAGGAAAGAAAAATAAACCAAAAAATAAAGGGACAAAAAAATACCACCAACGATGAGATGAGACTCTTGTGAATAATTGGAATGTAATAGTTGTACATATTTGATGTCTGCTGTTTATATGTAAATCAAAGGCTTTCTTATTGAAAAAAAAAATAAAGGCCAACAAAAAATACAAACGAAAAAGATACGTTTCTTTTATTAACAAAATGGAACAACTATGCAGCTCACGGAGGTACTACAACTTTTTCTTGCCAAGGGACAGCACCAGCAGGGGACATGTAGTAATGTGAAAGGTAGTCTCGCTGATCCTTTGCATCCTTCTGGGTATGATGGCCTGTTAGAGGCATCAGCCCCTGCAGGTGTTGCTCATTCCTCCATCCACCAGGGATCAGAGCATGTGTTTCCAGATCTTCGAAGTCCACTTCTGACAAAGCACCTGGGTATTTGATGAGGACGAGGTTGTGCAGGACACAGGCACACATGGTGATCAGGTTGATGGTGTCGGGGTTCTGCTGCATTGTCGTCAAGAAGCAACGGAACTTTCGACTTAAAATTCCAAAGGCATTCTCCACGACACGTCGGGCACGAGACAACCGGTAGCTATATATGCGTTCTCGTAGGACTTATGACCGATGGGAGAATGGCTTCATCCAGGTTCGGAGAGCAAAGGCGTCATTCCCTACGAAGTGATAGGGCACTGCGTGGTCACCATTAGGGAGTGATCCTGGTTGAGGCACTCCAGCTCAGTTGTCTTCTACAGCATCATGCAGAGAATAGTTGCTCCATGTTCCTCCATCCGAGGCACCACCCTCTGCCCCAACATCCACATAGAGGAACTTGTAGGAAGCATCTGCCACTGCCATCAGTACAATGCTGTGGATGCCCTTGTAATTGTAGTAGTAAGAGCCAGCATTGCGTGGCTTCTTTATGGCGATGTGCTTTCCGTCCACAGCCCCCAGACAGTTGTGGTAATTCCATCTGGAGCTGAAGTGGGAAGCATCTTCCTTCCAGGCCTCTTCAGTTTTGGGGCAGTGCAGCACTTCTTCCTTGTAGGCCGCGATGATGGCTTTACACACCTTGGGTATAAACTTGCAGATGGTACTTGCATCAACCCTGAAGCTGTACTGCAGACTTTGATACGAAATTCCAGTGGCTAAAAACAGAGTGGGACAGCAATCTTGTGTTCAACTTGAACCGGTTCCCTCATAAAGGTGGACTGCTTCAGGAGGTGCTGGGTTAACTTCTCAACCATCTCTTGAAACAGGTCAGGTGTGATTCTGAGGTAATTCTTGTAGCCCCTTGGACCTTATTGTGAAGTTCAGTCAATAGACTGTCATACTGTCCAAACTCGTGCCTTCTGGTTAACCATTCCCTGACCCACACTTTCCTTTGTATTTTTCTTCGAGGTGGGGTTACCTTTTGTTTCTTTTTTCCTTCTGCCAGCCTTTTCTGCTGCTCTCCAACAAAGGCTAGAGCAGCTGCCAGGTATAGGAATCTTCTCCTCTTTGCAATGGTGTCTCTGACAGTAAGCATTGTAGTCTCTTCCGAAGCCAATCCAAGAATGTCCTCGGGTTGTAGAAGCCTCGTCTTTATATGGCATGGCCAAGTCGTGAACTGGCGTGAACAATGCGTGAATGATGTGTGACAATGCGGACAGATGCGTGAACGTGTCGTGAACTTGTCGTGAACTAGTCGTGCCAATTCGTGCCATGTCGTGAATGTGTTGTGAACTTGTCGTGAACTTGTCGTGAACTGTGCGTGAACGTGTCGTGAACTTGTCGTGAACAGTGCAGGAACCTCCCAGTGCATGCCACAAAAGTGGCACGCACTGGCACGCACTTTGCGTGCCAATGCATGCCAGAAATTCGTGCAAGTGTCAGGGTACCCTATGAAATTATCCTGTTATAACTGCTCGCCTTAGTAATTCATACTATTCTATAATATTCTCCTAATATTGTAGTTTCTCTATTATTTTAATAAGTTTTGCTCCTTCATATCATGTTTCGTTATTATTAACTTTTCTCCACTCCACATTTCTATCCTTCACAAAATTCTTATCCAAGTCTATTACCCCACACGAGATAAACCCTCTCTCTCTCTCTCTCTCTCTCTCTCTCTCTCTCTCTCTCTCTCTCTCTCTCTCTCTCTCTCTCAATAAGTAAATATTGTCAGAGATACAAAATCGAGATGTAATTCAACAAAACTCCAATCAGTTGATTGTGCGTTGGTCCCCTTGGATTTAATAAGACACACACACACACACTCTCTCTCTCTCTCTCTCTCTCTCTCTCTCTCTCTCTCTCTCTCTCTCTCTCTCTCTCCTGAAGGCAGAGAGTCTGTAATAACTAAGAGGAGATTGGATGCTGATTGGACACGAAACTGTTTAAAGTGTAATGCTATTGAACACGGTCGGAGGCTCAAAGAGAAGGCCCCAATGAATAAGTAGTTGACGAATTCTTTTAAAAACAACTGAAAATTAATCTAGAAGTATTCTAAGAGCTATTCTTATCAGTATGATAAATGTTCTTATCAAATTGCTGATAAAGATCTTTTAGAAGGATTAGTAAAGACATTTAATTGAACGATTCTAATCATAGCACTTGATAATGATTAGATAAAGGGAGATTAGAATGCGTGTTGTACGTAGCTAAAGGTATGTTAGTGATCAGGGTTGGAAGATATAGTTGAACACGCTCATCTAAAGACTATTAAATGCATCTTGTTAGAAGCAACTGAACACAGCTTTGCAACACATACTGAACTTACAAATTAGAGACCGACCTTCCCTGTTTGTAATTCTGTAAAAGGCAAGCCATATTTGAACTTAATGAACGTACTACGGAGAGATTACCGAACGCAACCAATTTGCTTAGAATATTAGACATAATTAAACTCATGGTAGATTTGAACATATTTTAGGAAATACTATTGAATTTACCATGGACTATACGACTGACTGGCCTATATAAAACCTACTGAACGCACAATTAACAAAACGGTTAAACGTCCCCCTGGAGTAGCTTATGAACGAACCACCAACAAGACAAGGAATTTCCCTTTTGGGAAAACTGTTGATAAATTACAAGGAAAGATACACAAAATTAATCTTATTAACATTACAGCTAGAAATGATGAAACGGATCCTGATAAAAACGATTAATAGACTCTTCCATAATATTCAATATGCCTTTTTGAATAATAGCTATCACGAAACTGTTATGATAACCTTTGAAAGAATAATTCCTGTTCTACTAAATGACACAGCTATGAATACCTCCAGATCACCAGAGGTTTGAGGTCTTAGGTAGCAATTAATGCTAATTTAATTACTTCAATATTTTTAGTTCAGTCTCTATCAACCATTCTAAAGATAATGCTTTGCAATTATTTTTTGTTTTCATTTTTATCCTTTTTCCATTTGTCCCTTCTTTTGAAAGTTAAGTAAACATATTGAAAGGAATTTTTATTTTAGTCTCTCTCTCTCTCTCTCTCTCTCTCTCTCTCTCTCTCTCTCTCTCTCTCTCTCTCTCTCTCTCTCTCTCTCTCTTTCAAGAATCTTTCTCTAGTTGAGTCCTTCCCCTTTTTCACCTAAGATGAGATTAAACCTTCAGTTGTTGTTTTTGTTG
>NC_090758.1:4002402-4007402 GCF_036898095.1 Palaemon carinicauda
AAAACCTACTCTATATGAGATGGGTAGAGGCTGTAGACAAAGAAAATCTATCAGATTAAAACTGTTTTTCATAATATAAAATTATTCTAAAATTAAATTTTCTTTTGATACAATTTAATCCAGTCTATCATAAAAACAATATTATTATGCCATAAAAAATTTAACAATATATTCCTTAAAAAAAATCCTTAATGTATCCTCAAAAAAGGGTAAAATGTTAAAGGGAACATCAAGGAACATCAAATTAAAAGGGTCTCCCATCCCTCAAAGAGTGTCATCATAGGATTGATTTGGGAGTAGGATCCTCCTCTCCCTAGGAGTGTCTCCGGCTCCAAATCATCCCCCCCCCCCCCCCCCGAGGACCCACCTGAAATCAAAGGAGTCCAGTTCCTACCAGATTTTCAGGTATTCTATCAGTAAGGTCGTTCAAGATCAGGTTTTTTCGTTTTATTCTGTTTTCTTGTTTTGTTAAAGTTTTTATAGCTTTTATATGATATATTCATTTTAATGTTACTGTTCTTATTTCTGCTTGTTTTCTTTCCTCACTGGACTATTTTCCTTGTTGGAGCCACTGTGCTTATAGCATTCTGCTTTTCCAGCAAGGGTTGTAGCTTACCAATTAATAATAATAATAATAATAATAATAATAATAATAATAATAATAATAATAATAATAATAATAATAATTGCATTTTTAGTGATGTTAGAAATTCCATTTTTTTTCTTTTTTCTGTTTCTGAAAATTATTTTTGGTCGTTAAAGTTTAGTTTGAGTTTCTGTGGGGTCAAAAACCCATTTTTATTTTTCATTAAATTTGGTTATATATTTGGGAGATGTATAAAAGTATGAAACTTGGTCTCCAAGATAGTTACAGAGTTTACATTTTGTATTTTCGCTCAAGTTAAACTGTAGTTTTGGCAGTTTCTGAAAAACTCACATAGGAGAAAAAATATTCAGGATTTTCTAGGATCCTGATTTTAAATTGGATTATTTATCCGAATGATTTGTTTCTTGAATTAAGGTTATAATATTTTGGGGATATCTTGAGTTCAAAAATCCTGGTAGAAGGATTAAAAAGTATTTCCACATAGACTTATCATTGATCTAAGTAAATCAAAGCATTATCAACTGATAGAATTAAAACATCAGTAATTATTTGCCTTTTTAATAAAATATGTGATTATGTGTTTTCTATATAATATCATCTATCAAATTAAGAGAACAGGATGCCTAAGATAGAAGAGAATGGAAAAGGCTTATATATAAAACACAGACACCATATACAGACGGGTAGAGACTGTAAATAAAGAAAATCTATCAGATTAAAACTGGTTTTGAAACAGTAAAATCATTATCAATTTAAATTTTCTACTGATGAAATTTAATCTGGTATATCATCAAATCTTTCCTGAAACATGAAGAATGCTCTTTTTTTTTTCTTTAATTAGAAGAGCATATAGTTGTATTATGAAATGTAGTTTTCAGCTACCTGTGAATAACATGACGCCTAAATTACTATAAATAGTAAAGAAGCTGAAATGTTTAGATTTTTAAGTATATCAAGAGTATCAAAATACCGGTATTGAATATTAGATATTATATATTTAATATGATAAGCAGAAAAAAATACAAAATTAAGTTTTCTCACTTCAGAGTCACTTGAACAAAATATATTATTTTGCTTCATATTGCGTCTGAAACCCTGCTCTAATTCTAGATTTTGAATTTACACCATCTTTTTCTAGTGTCTGCAACCTCACCATCCTTTTGGGCTAAGCATGTGGATTTTGTGGGAGTCCATAGATCTACCTTCTGAGTCATCAGCAGCCACTGGCATTACTTGGCCCTCCCGAGTCCTAGCTTGGGTAGAGAGAGGGCTTGCCTCTATTATTCACGAGTTACCTTTAAACATTAAATCTCAAAGGACACATAATCTTAGTATACTATTAATTCAGGACATACCCTAACCTTAAATGTATTATCTACTTAATTCAAACCTTAAATTTATTAGCTACTTAATTAAAACCTTGAATTTATTAACTACTTAATTCAAACCTTAAATTCATTAGCTACTTAATTCAAATTGATGAATTGCGTCCCATATATGGAAACACGGGAGGTAGTTGTGAATTCAGAAGCTAATTAATTACAATAATTATGTGTTCCTACTTTCAGAAGAAACAAACAAAATCTTGATCACCAAGACAAATTTTGGCCTTAAATTATGTGAATTTATTTATTTATTTATTTATTTATTTATTTTTTTTTTTAATTTGATCTCTGTAGCTCAACATTAAATATAAGGACTAATTGATTACAGTAACCAAAACATGTTCTTGAAAAGAAATAAGCCCAAGTGTTTTAACATCAAATTAAGGGACAACTTAGTCCCAGTAACCAGAGCATGTTCTTGAAAAGGAATAAGTCCTAGTTTCATTAGCTGCCTAATTACAGTGGCTAAAAGTGTTCGAGGAAACGATGTTTCCTACTATGCGAACGGTATTTTTAGATATATTTCAAAAGCAGGTCTTCTGAAAACTATTTAACTATCATAATGATGTCTTAACTTTTAGGGTTTCAATTGAATTCTCTTTTATTTTTCATACATAATAAATGCTAATGGCGTCAATGACCTTAGATGTCAGGATACCAGAAAACTTTCAATCAATCAACAAAATTGTTCGATATTTCAAAATCTAGATAAAAATAATAACATTAAATTTAGGGACTACTTACTCGCAGGAATTAAAGCATATTCTTGAAAGGAAATAAGCCCTATTTAATTGAGCTACCTAATTGCAAAGGCTAAAGCTTTTCTATATTGCAAAACCTAGATATTAACATTAAATTTAGGGACTACTTAACTACAGTAACTGAAGCATGTTCTTGAAAAGGAATAATTCCATTAGGTACCTAATTAAATTGGCTAAAGGTGTTCTATATTTCAGAGCCTAGATCTCGACATTAACTTTATAACCTATTTAGTCCTAGTAACCAAAGCATCGTTCTTGAAAAGGAACTAGTTTAAAATCTCAGTGTTGAAATAATTTTATGATTCGAACGACCCAGAAAAGATTGAAATTCAAAGGCCGTTTTGCAGAAGAAGAAAAGAAACTATTTAATAGAACCTTCATTTCTTACAGAACCTTTTTTAACTAAGTCCAAGATTAAAGTCTTAAATGGACGGGAGCCTTGTGTCTCTTTGATGCCTTTTTTATTAAATTTTTCATTTTTCCTTTCCCCATTAAAGGAAAGGAAGGATAAAAGATAAATGTAAGATATTCAATAAAAACAATTTAAGGATATTTTTCCAAACGCAAATTGAGAAGGACGCTGCATTTTGTTGGAAACTGAAAATAGTTAGTGAAGAATTCGAGATGGTTTTAATTGAACAAAACGTTATTAGATTCCTTTTTTGGATATTGGATTTATTTACTATTTTATGAATATTGATATTATTTTATGAAATTTTCCTTGTCATAATAAGAGGATTTTAAGTGACTTTATGGCAAGAAAATTTTAATTAGTGGCTATATATTTTATTAGAAAAATTTAAGTATTATCAACCAAAAATATTTATTAATTTATTGAAGATAAAACCATACAATTGTTATGTTTAGATCAAATTAATCTAGTTATAAGGCCAACTGAATTATTATTTTTTGGGGACACTGGAAAGGACAGTGAAATTAGATCTTGTCATAATTTTTATAAATCAATAATGATTATTTCCTAATAGTAGGTAGTTGGTTGGCCAGGGCACCAGCCCCCCGTAGAGATACTACCGCCAGAAAGTTATGGGATCCTTTAACTGGCCAGACAGTACTACATTGGATCCTTCTCTCTGGTTACGGTTCTTTCTCTTTGCCAACACATACGCAGAATAGTCTGGCCAATTCTTTACAGATTCTCCTGTCCTCATACACCTGACAACACTGAGATTACTAAACAATTCTTCTTCGCTCAAGGGGTTAACTACTGCACTAAAAATGTTCAGTAGCTACTTTCCTCTTGGTGAGGGTAGAAGAGATTCTTTGGCTATGGTAAGCAGCTCTTCTAGGAGAAGGACACTCCAAAAACAAACCATTGTTCTTTAGTCTTGGGTAGTGCCATAGCCTCTGTACCATGGTATTCCACTATCTTGGGTTAGAGTTCTTTTGTTTGAGAGTACACTCAGACACACTATTCTATCTGATTTCTCTTCCTCTTGTTTTGTTAAAGTTTTTATATTCTATATAGGAAATATTTATTATAATGATGTTACTCCTCTTAAAATATTTTATTTGTTCCTGTTTCCTTTCCTCACTGGGCTATTTTCCCTGTTGGAGCCCCTGGGCTTATAGCATTCTGCTTTTCCAACTAGGGTTGTAGCTTAGCAAGTAATGATAATAATAATAATGATGTACGAGTTTATTGATGCGTCAAAGAAAAAGGGATAATTTAGATTACATTGAATGAGAGATATTTGATTATTTAAAAAAAGGTGTTTGATTCGAAGAATAATTACAAAACCTCATCAACCTATTAATTTGTTACCATATTAACTTATTAACTTTTGCTATAAATGATGAAAGGTGAACAATTTACAGTCTATAAAATCTATATAACTATGGAAAAAAATATGAACTTTGTTTATATAACTAGCAATACTGGAAAATATGAATTTTGTTTATATAACTGACAAAAAAGAAAAAATATGAAAACTTTTAAATAACTGCTAATAAGGAAAAATATGATTTATGTTAAACCCCCCCCCCCAAAAAAAAAAATATGAATATTATTCATATAACTGCCCATAAAGAAAAAATAAGATTTTTTATATAACTACGAGCAAGTAAAAAGATATGAATTTTGTTCACTGAAAAATCAAGTTACCCTAATTACCCATTATGTGGGAATGCTCGTATAATTAAAGGGAATAATTACTAAATGTATCATACCAGGAACTTTATAATCGGTATTCGTTCTGATTAACTCTGGACCGAAATAGCCAAATCCTG
>NC_090758.1:4019902-4022402 GCF_036898095.1 Palaemon carinicauda
TATATCATAAAAATAAATCTTCAATGATATGTCATTATTCAAGATAACATTTTGAATAAGAAATTCTAAGAAATGAGATACCCTCCGATAAGTCCATGACATTTCATATTCATTATATCTGTCAACAGGCACTACATAAAATTAGTATTTAACACATTCTTCAGGGATGATACTTACACTCTTACTAACATTCATTACACGTGTCAGCTTTCTACATTCTGTTTGATCTTATCTTTTACATTCAACCCCAGTTTTGCTTGAAATTTAAAATGTCCAGAAAAGTTATTACACTTTCATTACATCAAAAACAATTATATATATGATACTGGTTCACATTCAGCATTATCTTTACCTTCAATGTATTGTTACAAACGAGAATCAGGTTAAATTTCTCAACAATTTCAATTAACTTTAGATACTGTCTGTACATTTCAGTTCAATGTAAACATCTTCTTTAGACAAACTTGTCTCATCTGATAATCAAATTGCTCCCGGTTAATTAGCTATATCCGTATTCAATATATCATATAAATATTTCAGTCTTACTATTATTTTACAAAATAATCATTAACATCAATAATTCAATTTTTGATGACTCATTTCGACTCGATTCGGCTTTTCAACATATAAAATTATCAATTTATTAACTAGTTAACTTCTTAATTTATGTAAAACTCTGTTTTCATTTTTGATAAAATGAAGTATCTTTCATGAATTCAATTCACTGTTAATGAGTTAAAAATATATAAGAAATATTCTTTCATTATTTAAATAATAAAAAAATAGTAAAAAAAAATTAACTGTATTCAAAGATGTCCATATTTTGGTATATTTATATTTTTCGAAAAATTTTCCTAAACCTCTCACTTATTCTGTTTCATTAAATTTGTTTTTGACAAAATGATTAAAAAATTAGGTTTAATGAAGAAATATAACATGATCTTTGATCCAATATATAAAATAACTGGTTTTTATATTATTGACACAACAAATTAATGTCGATCATAAGCAATGTCATTCTTTATTCACATCAATCCTCATTTTATGAAACAAAATTTCGATATATCTATATAAAAATCTGTTTTGGAATATTTTTTCCGAAACCAATTTTTTCCCCTGACGATAATAACACTCTGATATTCTTTGAAGTACTTGTTGCTTTGTAGCTCTTCTTGAAGTCTGAGGACGAAGCTGTTTCACGCAGCTTTTTAAAACGCAATATCATTTGCTTCAAAAGAATTCATCTCTTTCTTCTTGTAATGATGGTTTGGAGACCAGAATCTCATTTTCTCTCTTCTTTCCAAGACTGTATAACTAAGGTATTCAATGCTCCCTTTGAGTTACGAGACGTAAAACTGATATCACATTTACTTCCATCTGAAGACTCCGAAATCAAGCTCCTGAGAATCCTAACATTTGGCTTCTAATATATCACAAATTTATACTATGCATATTAACAAAGGATAATCTCCTATTTTACTTGACAGATATGCCAGAAGATGAAAATATTTTTAGGCCCTTTTATCTTTGGTATACATCTTCTATTTTACTTGGTATAAATCACAGTTACTGCCTTAATTTATTGGTGAAAATATAATTTTCATTCTTTAATTATTTTCTTTTATTTGATATAAATTTCTAATAGATATGTTTTATTATCACGGCCGATATTTCATATCATTTTCTAATATCTCATTTTTCTGTAGCTATATCTTTGATAACTCTATTTCTTTACACATAGTTGATATATTTCTAAAGATTTACATACATTTCAATTTACGTAGTTACAGTTATAATTTGTTTGATACAAGTATTATTTCTGAATATGCTTGAAAAAAAAACGTATGGGTTAAAATGATTATATATATATATATATATATATATCCCTGTGTTATCATCATATACATAATATCTTAGAGCCTATCATTTTCAATAAATGTATTCAGATTTTTTATACAGCCCCAAGAATACAAAGAAGACATATAATCTTATACCATAAGACAGGATTTCAAACAACCAGTGAGAACAAAAGACGATATTAATCTTTGAAGAAAATGTAATATATTCTATTATCCATATGTCATTCATCAGTAAAAAAATCAACTCTCTTCATATCCTTTAAAGATATTCGGATCCCGAAAGGATATTTTTTTATACACAAGGAACAGGGAATATCATAGCAAGAGTCCTCCCGATGATTTTTTTATCCATTTTGAGCTTAGAAATTTTAATATAATATAATATTATTTAGAGGCCACTGACTTCCCTACAATGAATAGGAATCATTTGAAGTTAAACATAAGATAAGACTCTGCATATAAATTCTCCGGAATGTCATTATATTCTGGAATTATTTGGAATAACTTGATATAAACACCAAATTAGCAGTGACTAGTGTTTTTGCATGAACCACTGAACAGTGAGACTGATATCAAAACGGAAATAGGTTTTTAATCTTGGAGCCCTTTGGAGCCATTCCCAGTCGAAGATGGTTGATGAG
>NC_090758.1:4024888-4029888 GCF_036898095.1 Palaemon carinicauda
ATATTTATATATATAAATATACATTATGTTATATATATATATATATATATACATATATATATATATATATAACATAATGGCTCCCTATATATTACAAGAAATGCAGGAGATGGAAGAAAAGACAATTGATATACGAACTTTGCAGGAATATCCTGTCATAGGTATACCATAGTCGACGCGAGTGGAAGGACATGTCTTAGGCCTTTGTTCTGCAGTGGATTTATATATATATATATATATATATATATTTATATATATATATATATATATATGTATATATATATATATATATATATGTGTGTGTGTGTGTGTGTGTACACGGAAACACTAAAATCCATCTAAAATCTCCCGGTATACTTTCAATATATCATTTCTAATAATGAGAATACTTCACTGAATCTATACTTAGTAAATTTTCCGAAAAGAAAAAAATATTCAATCCTTTCCACATTTTGTTTATCCATTTAAACTGCGAAATAATTACGATATAAAATACAGTAGTATTTGTATCGTCTCTCTCTCTCTCTCTCTCTCTCTCTCTCTCTCTCTCTCAAGGGTAGTTTATCCTTAAAGAGTCTATATCTTCTACCACTTCAGAGTTCAAACATTTTAACAAGTAATATATTCGGTCTGTATATTTTTTTTATTTTCAAAAGCTTTTTATTTTTTAATAGATTCTTTATAATTGTTCAAAATCATTTTACTATTTATTTTTTTTATCCGCATTTGTATTTTTTTTTCTTTTTAATTTTTTACTGTTTTACTTTTCAATATATATCATGGTATTTATAGATTGATATAGATAAATATACAGATATAGAATTTATTATTACTATTGTTATTATTATTAACCAGGCTACAACCCTAGTTTGAAAAGCTAGATGGTCTAAGCCAAAGAGATCCATTAAGGAAAAATAGCCCAGTGAGGAATGGAAATAAAGAATAAATAAAGGATGAGAAGAAATTAACAATAAATCATTCCAAAATACAGTAACAACGCCAAACAGATACATTATTATTATTATTATTATTATTATTATTATTATTATTATTATTATTATTATTATTTTTATTATTATTATTATTACTTGCTAAGCCACATAAAATATTTTAAGAAGAGTACCAACATGAAAATACAGATATCCTGGCGAGGGTTCAAATTCCCACTGGTCCGATATCATAGTCCTTGGGCGGTTCCGCCTTGGGCTCTGATCCTGATGTCGTTAAGAGAATCCAGACTTTAATGTATTAATATAAATGGCTTATTTGAAATATGAAAGAAACACGTTTAAATGTGCAAAAAAATTATCATTAATCGAATGCCAAGTCCCAAACCTACCAATTAGCTAAGATGGTGAAGATGGGTTGATTTCAATTCTAAGTACAGAAAACCTGAATTTGACAGGTATATGTATAGAGGAATTGTCATTGACTTTTATCTTCCTTCGTGGCGGAGTGGTATGGTCACTGACATACAGATATCCTGGCAAGGGTTCAAATCCCCGCTGGTCCAATATCATAGTCTTTGGGCGGTTCCGCCTTGGGCTCTGATCCCGAGGTCGTTAAGAGAATCCAGACTTTAATGTATTAATATATATGGCTTATTTGAAATATATATATATATATATATATATATATGTGTGTGTGTGTGTGTGTGTTTGTGTGTGTGTGTGTGTTTGTGTGTAAGTGTAAGTGTGTGTGTATTGTCAACTCGATTTCTTTCCCAATAATTGCATGAAACAGAACGTCATAATCATAGTCCTTAATTACATATCGTAATTAGCCCTTTGATCCTGTTCCCTTGATGTCCTTCATCAGATTATTCAGCTGCTAATCCCATCAGGATCTCCCTAAATCTTGGCAGGAAGACTTTTTCGTTAAATGGATGGGGAGACGATGGGGAAGGTGAGAGGTTTTATCAAGGTCTATAGAGTACCAGGTTAACCCACGCGTAGGTAAATTGGGGATGAGTAGGGATTAGAGGGGTAAACGTTAAAGTTTTGTGACGTCAGTAAGCACCACTGGCCAGCGAAAGAACACCTTTCAGTCAGAACTTATTTTGCAAAAGTTCATAATTTTTTCTTATCCAGTTAAGAATAACATTAATATGTCAGAAAATACAATATTTAAAAATATTTTGATGACTAGATTTCATGATAAAATACTTCTTATGAGAAGGTTTTGAAAAAAAAATAGTATAAAAAGACGCAAATCAGGAAAGAAAAAAATATTAAAATTCTTTATATCAGTCAGTAAATATACAAATAAAAAACGTGCATGCATATATGAAAAAATTATTTTACACTAATTATTTACTAAAAATTACATTAAGAAAAATCTATACAAATATGGTTGCACAAATGAACTTGAACTTAAAAAAAATCCTGATTATTACACTTTACAACCTTTTAACTTTATTCATAATTTTCCTTGTGGAAGTTGTTTTCCCTATTCAATATTCTTATTCAAAGGAATGTCCGACAACGAACAAAATAAGTAACTAAATCTAGTGGTAATCCCATTACATTTGCAATTTTTGCTGCTAAACTTTTTACTGTTCCTTTACCAGGTTTTAAACCTTTTTCCCCATGATAACATTTGAACATGTTTTCCATAGTCTTGATTTGATCGGAAAATTCTTATGATGGCTTCACTAGTATATTATCTGCTCTGCTAATTATACTCGTCCATGAATTGTCTCCCATTAATACATATGACCCAAGATTTGGGTATTTAGGAAACTTATGGGCAATGAAACCAGCAAAATACTCTAGACCCCCTTTCGCTATTGCATCCTCCAGCTGTTCGTTAACAACTTCCTTTACACTTTCTGTAACATCATTATCTTTTTCTTCACCGTCACATTCATCCGGCAAACAAAATATCATCGCGTTGAGACTTAGCTCATGTTGTAGCGATTCGTCGTCTTTATCTTGAGAGGAAGAGTTTCATTACTAAGAAAAGAAAAGGTTCCAGCTGTAAAGTTATCTACTTTTCTTTTGGTTTCTGTATTACATTTCAACCCCTTGAGATAATTGTCCTTCCATAAAAGATGAGATCTAATTCCATATTTAACGGCAACTGAAGTTGGGTGCTGATAACAGGCTCCCATTTGTCGCAGGTAAGCAAAGGAATGTTCAAGTCCATCTTGATTGAGTCTGTATGTCAGTATATATGATATATTGAATTTATTTTTTACCATCTCTAACAATTTTGGCAAAGATTCGCATGAAATTGTCACTCCTTTTTGGAATGGGTAAAGACTTTTACTTCCAATAACCTTCATTGATTTTACTGTCTGTGTCATGCATTTGATCATTTTATTCTGAATTTTTAAGTCCAACCCATAGGCATTTCTGGACATCTTTGAGTCATACGGAACTTCCTCCTTTGATACTGATAGACATAACAAAAGTAGCATTCCCTTTTATCATTTACAATATCTACTCAACTTCAAAACAAAAGATATATAAATGCATTGCCATATATTTGTCAAATTTAGTAATTGGGTCGAGTGTTTATGCGTTTATTGAAAAAAAAAATACCGATATATTGCTAGTTTTCATATCTATAATCTAATACATATCGTTTACCAACAATGTAATTCACTTTTGAACCTTACCTTGTGATAAAGGTAATGATAATGTTGGAATTGATACTTCCTTTAATCGTCGTTGGTTTTTTTGGCATTGACTCTCCAAGCAATTAAAATTTCAGGTTTCTTTCAAATGCATCAGGTTCAAAATGTAAACTACAAATGATTGCATTATCAGGGTTGAAAGGGTCATTCCTTTTACATGAATTTATCCACAGCTTTCTATAGTTTCCATGTGCTTGGAAAAGCTGTGAAGAGTTACTCCTTCATCGCTTTTATCTTTATTAGAAGAACACTCATACACAGCACAGTAACGAGGCATTTTAACCAATAGTAATTAATTCAAGCACTCTGCAAATGGGACTCAACGAATAGTTAATTAGGAAACAGAAGAGCTTCACACTGAATAGTAACACCAGATTTCTTGTAAACTAACTGTCGATACTGGAAAACAAAAGCTGGTAAATCAGAGCTTGGTACGGTGTGACGTCATTAATCTCCGCATGGGTGGTCTGCGCAGTAGATGACAAATTTTGGGGTGCTGATGGGTAGACCTTGTATTCTATAGACCTTGGGTTTTATGAGACCCCTCTGATGGCATCACCGATTTAATGAGTTGCCATCTCTGCTTTTATTGACTAATGACGTTACCATTTATAGAGAGTTGCCAGTTTCTTCTTTATTGCTGTCTGGTGATGTTACCATTTATATAGAGGTGTCAGGTTCTTTGATTTTTACTATCTGTTAATGTTACCATTTGTAGACATGCCAGTTTATTTTTTATCACTTTCCTCTGACGTCACTAATATATTGATAGTTACCAGTTTCTTCTATTTTAACTGTGTGATTATGTCACCATCTATAGATATTACTTACTTTTTTTTTACTGACTGTTGACGTTACCATTTCTAGAGCTACCAGTTTCTGTTTTTTATGTATGATGATGTTATCATTTATAAAGAACTGGCAGTTTCTTCTTATTCACTGTCTAATGATGTCACCATTTATAGAAGGCTGCCAGTTTCTTTCTAACTGTCTGAGGATCAACAGATATATAGTATTTCCCATTCATAATTACCTTTGCCAACTTCATTATGAAGGTTATATTTTGATAGGTGTGTATCAATTTGTTTATAACTCTGTCTGTGTCTTTGTGATTTCCATAGCTCAAAAACTATTTGACCGAATCTCATATAATTTGATAGGATGCTTAGTCAAAAGGCATGGGCAATTTGATTAGAATTTGGGAGTGATGAGGTTAAGAGTAAGGGTCAAGGTCACAAAAAGGTCAATAACACCATATTGCAATATCGTGGTTAATATTTCATCCACTTTGCATGAAACTTGATTCCATGTTAACAAATATAGCGTAAGCAAAGGTATGCACTCAGCCGAGTGGCCTTCA
>NC_090758.1:4034888-4062792 GCF_036898095.1 Palaemon carinicauda
TCAGTCCAGACAAAAGCTACCTTCATTCTTAAGACATTAGTCAAAGGATCGGCGATGTCAGAAAAATTCCTAACAAACCTTCGGTAGTACCCACCCAACCCAAGGAATCTTCTGACATCCCTCCTGCACTTAGGGATTAACATTTTTTCAATACATTCGATATTTGCTTGCTTAGGAGCAACTTTTCTATTACCAACTTCATGACCCAAATATACGACCCTCGCCTTTGCGAATTCACTTTTCTTTATATTAATTACTAAACCTGCTTTCTTCAAAACCTCAAACAGTGCCCTAATACGTTTTAAATGAGTTTCCCAATCATTACTATAAATAACAATATCATCAATATAAACTACACACCCCTCTAAACCATAGTCTAAAGTATTCATTAACCTCTGAAAGGTGGCAGCCGCGTTCTTCATACCAAACGGCATCACTTTACATTGAAATAGTCCCTGTGGTGTTACGAAAGCGGACAGGGCCCTTGCCCGCTTCGAAAGAGGAACCTGCCAATAACCTTTCAGCAAATCGAATTTACTAATGTACTTGGCCTTACCCATACGATCAATGCAATCCTCAATTCGTGGTAATGGATAACAATCAGACTTAGACACTTCATTCAATTTACGGTAATCAAAACATAACCTGAAATTACCGTCGGGTTTCTTTACCAATACAACAGGTGATGACCAAGGACTTTGACTAGGTTCAATTAGGTCATGTTTTAGCATATAATCAACTTCCTTCGCTACTACCTCATTTTTAAAGGGATTCAACCTGTAGGGCGCTCGTTTCACAGGAGTGGCACTACCTACGTCCACGTCATGTTCAAGGACATTAGTCCTACCCGGTACATCCGAAAATAATTCATTATAATTAAATACCAATTTCTTTAAAGACTTTTGTTCTTCATTACTTAAATGAGAAACCATACCAGAAAAATGTTTCAAAGAATTCTTATTATCTGAACGCCATTCACTTCCATTAAAACAATTATCATCAATACTTTCACCCTCTGAAAAAGAAAAAAGTTTATCGTTCTCGGAAACTACAGCCTTCCCTATGGTTGCCACGGGAATGACTTTCTCCCCGTTCTACATAAGCCTTCAACATATTTATGTGACAAAGCTGAAAAGGTTTCCTTTTCTCGGGAGTCTCTACTAAATAATTAACTTCACTAATTTTTTTCAGAATTTTCCAAGGACCTGAAAAAGATGCTTTCAATGGATTTCCAGGAATGGGTAACAAAACCAAAACGTTGTCGCCTACCGCAAAGTCACGTGCTTTAGACCTTCTGTCAAAAAAGTACTGCATTCTTTTTTGGCTACACAATAAATTTTCACCTGCAAATTTCCAAGCCTTTGTTAACTTATCACCTAGATTAGACACATAATCTAATAAATTGATCTCAGGGACGTCTCCCTCCCAGGACTCTCGAACAACATCAAGAGGACCTCGAACACAATGGCCAAACACAAGGCTGAAAGGCGAAAAACCTAAAGACTGACTTGGGACAGAACGAAAAGCGAACAACAAATAAGGTAATTCCTTATCCCATTCAGAACCATTAATCAAACAATATTTCTTTACCATCGATTTCAGGGTTTGATGAAATCTCTCCAGAGCTCCCTGACTTTCTGGATGATATGGAGAAGAGGTCACTTGTTTTATATTTAACTCTGCCATTTTATCTCTGAAATACCTGCTAACAAAATTAGAACCACAATCCGATTGAATAATTTTAGGCATCCCAAACCTGGTAAAAAAGTCAATTAGTACATCTACAATTTTAACACTTTTTATCGTACGTAGTGGTATTGCCTCGAGATATCGAGACATCCTATCCATAATAGTCAAAATATATTCATTTCCACTACAAGTCCTTGGTAATGGTCCAACAATATCAATAATGACCTCCGTGAAAGGTTCGGAAACCACTGGAATAGGACATAGAGGCGCTTTTGGAATAAGCTGATTAGGTTTACCGACCTTCTGACAAACATCACAGCTATTGACAAACTTCTTTACGTCCGCCTTCAACTTCGGCCAATAATAATTCATTAACAACTTGCCAGAAGTCTTATGAATGCCAAAATGTCCGGCCAAACCACTTTCATGCGCCAATGATATCAACTCCTTCCTGTAAACAAATGGAACCATTATCTGTTTCAAAATTTCATAATCAAAGTTATCAGCCTCCATAGGCCTAGTCAACCTATATAAAATATTATTAATTATTTTAAATTTGGGACCGGTTATATCAGTCACCTCACCTGACTCAATAGGGAGATCCCGAAAATCCTTTTTCTGAGCTTTGATTAGCTCTTCAATAGTCCAATTCAGTTTGTCCTTCAAAATCCCAAGATCTACAACTACGCTATCACTACGTTCTAAACTACTTAAATCTAGAGCAATTGTTGACTCTGCAGCGTCAACAACTCTAGCACTAGAACGAGTAACTGCTGCTACTTCACTATCAGGGTTTATCAGTATGGGACAAGTATTATTCTTCGGAGCAACATCATTCCCTATCACAACATCAACATTTTTAACCGGAAATTTATCAACGATGGCCAATTTCAAATTCCCTGCTAAGGAAGGGCAGATTAAATTAAAATTTTCCATGGCATACGATTTTACCGTATCAGGAAAACCAGCCAATAACACAAATTCCCCACGTTTTGGTACAAAATTGCAAGGTAATGCCTCCCTTAATATCAAAGACTGAGCTGCACCGGTATCACGCAAAATACGCACACGTCTTTTCTCGGACGAATTGGCGAAAGACACACTACCGAAGGACAAATATCTGTCAAAACAACCAGGTAGTCATTGATCAGCGGATGTTGTTGGGGTAGGTTCTCTCTCTCTCTCTCTTCCACAGCCATCACTGGCCTAAGATTAGCATTTTGTGAGTTTCTAAACGCATAACACATGCTCTTTACGTGCCCCTTCTTATTGCAAAAGAAGCACGTCAATGTTTTCAATTTCTCGGGATTATATATCTTAGGTATATTATTCCTGTTAGGAGAAAAATTAATATTAGTATTGGCATTGCCCTGATCATTACCTCTATAATTATTTCTAGTAAACATCCCTGCATTATTATTATTATTATTATTATTATTATTATTATTATTATTGTTAGAATTATTATTATTGTTAGAATTATTATTCCTACCTACTTTACCCCATCCGGACTTCACCATTTTGTTACTCCCCCTAACTCACTCTTATGAGACAAATAATACTCATCACTAGCGATGGCTACCTCCTGAATGGTCTCTAGTTTTAACTCTTCGAGGTGAACCTTCAGTTTATCCGGAACACACCTCTTGAACTCCTCCACCAACATTAACTCCTTCAATTTCTCAAAATTTACCACTTCCTTGGACTTGAACCAATCACTAGCATATTGTTCCTTCGATCTTGCGAATTCAATAAAAGTTTGCTCACTACTTTTTTCTAGGTTCCTGAAGCGTTGCCTATAGGCTTCAGGGACTAACTCATAGGCCTTCAAGACGATAGACTTTACACACTCATAATCTGATGACAGATCCTCCTCCAGAGTTACATACACCCTCT
The DNA here is from genome assembly GCF_036898095.1 of Palaemon carinicauda. Lineage (NCBI taxonomy): Eukaryota > Metazoa > Arthropoda > Malacostraca > Decapoda > Palaemonidae > Palaemon > Palaemon carinicauda. The sequence continues at coordinate 4,038,474 of NC_090758.1, forward strand.
GAGCTCTTCCAATCAATTTACTTTGTATAAGAGTGGTCCAATACTCTTGGGGCCACTCCAACCTTGCTGCAATCCTCTCAAATGATACAAAAAACTCTGCAATATTGTCTTCCTCAAATTTAGGCACAAATTTGAGAGCCTGCGCTAAATTAATAGCAGGCGTTACTGACCTATTTGGGGAAGGGGGAGAGGAAGAAGAGGAACCTGAGTTTTTCATGGCAATCTCATGCTGCCTCTCCTTTTCTCTTTCCTCCGCCTTAAACTTTTCTATATCAAACTCCATCTGCCTCAGTGCAATTTGCCTATCCAAAATTTCTACAGACAACAGTGCTTTATCAGGTTTCACTTGTTCCCCGCCAGCCTTTACAGTTTTAACACATTCATAAATTTGCAATAGCAATAACCCCTTTCTTATTGACACATCATATTCCAATTCAAAATGTTCTGCTACAATTTCCAAATCTTCCCTATTCAACTCTGCAAGCCTTTCTTGCCACCTCTCTCCGCTAAGGAGGTCTAGTACATTAACCATGATGACCACTATTATTCACACAATACTAAATCTACCAAAAAAAAAAAAAAAAAAAAAAAAAAAAAAAAAAAAAAAAAAACGCGAGGTGAAAATATGCTGCCTGAAAAACAACCCCAAGAATTTACTTTGCACATACACCGGTGAGTACTTAGGAACAAAAAGATCCTGTCACGGTCGCCATTTTGTGATGGCTGGCTTGACCACCACACAAAAAACACTAAACTTATCAAACAGTATTCACTTAAGTACCATGCTAAGTCCACAAAAGGTGGAATAGTATACAAGTTCAATAAGAGTGCAAAGTCAATTCAAGGGGACAAAGAAAATACCACAAAAATATACTTAATTTTAATACACAAGTTTCAGACAGAAATAACACCTGAACCTCAACAATACAGTAATTAATGATAAACACTCACTCTTAAACTCCCTGTAAAAGAAAACAATTACACAATTAAAGAAAGGTCATCAACACAAGCATACAAAAAGGGAAGAGGGTCCAGAAAGGAGGAGGCAAACGAAAAGTGGAATATCGTAACAAATACACATTAAATATCCCTAACAAATTCCTCATACACTTCTAGGGGTCTCCTCAAAGAAGACAATAAACTCTCCAGCTGGAGGCTTATTCCAGGTGGCAAAAAACACGGATCCAAAACAATGGTGTTGAATGCTCCAATAATGCAGACCGCCCAGTAGTACAGGTCGTGGGCCTGACACACAAATATAATGATCAAAATCTTTACCTTGGGGCAGAGAGGTCCCCTTGGCTTTTACTGAACCAAGGGCAGTATAATATATATAAGATAAAAATCCTTAATGCAGAGCGAGGATATCCTGGGAAAGCTAAACAGCTTCACAACGCAGCTCTGCAATGGCGATGAATAATATAAATCCAGCAGCAATTATCGTGCCCTTCAAGGTTGGAGGCTCAGAAACACACTAAGGAACCATCCTTAAAAAAAGCCCCTCCAAAACTCCGTTCACTCAGGAGCGCAGCCACGAAACCAACACCACTTGAAAATATAAAACAGCCGTTAGTCCATTATAACCACTAACATAACCATCAGTGAAAAGACAAACAATAAAGCAGGAAAACAATAAGTCTATAGTATACTTAACCTTATACATCTATAAAAACTTAAATAATTTAGAAATATATAGTGATAATATTACAATATATATATATATATATATATATATATAGAGAGAGAGAGAGAGAGAGAGAGAGAGAGAGAGAGAGAGAGAGAGTCTTACCCTAAAAGCCTGAGTGGAGGAACCCCTTCCTTAACTTCACATACATCTCAATTTCACATTCATGTGTTTTATATGACGCTTACAGTTCACCGTCTCCTATGCAAATTAGGTATTTCTGAATAAATCTAGGTATTAGGGAGGGACGACCGGAAGCGGAGGAAAATGCAAAAATGAATTTTTTTTTATTTTGGCTAAATGAAGATTTCTTTGTGAACGTGGAAGACTGACTCTTCGTGGTATATTAAATTGGGAGATTTAGATTTTGATCGAAAAAGGAATCTAGAATTTGATTATTGTTTATTATAAATACAGAGGAAGATCATCTCTCTCTCTCTCTCTCTCTCTCTCTCTCTCTCTCTCTCTCTCTCTCTCTTTTGAAAAGCTAACATTTATTTAGTGTCTGTTCAATATATAGGCCATGAAAGGATATCTATATTTTTTTTTCAAATTTTCATACATTTCATCTAATTATAGACTATTGACACACATACACACACACACACACACACACACATATATATATATATATATATACATATATATATATATATATATATGAATATGTATATATATATATATATATATATATAAATATATATATATATATATATATAATATAGATATATATATATATATATATACATAATATAGATATATATATATATATATATAATTATAGCATGTATATATATATATATATATATATGTTTGTGTGTATGTATGTGTTTGTGTATGTGTGTTCTTACAAAAGGCTACTCTTACATCACCTGACATTGTTGTTGAGATATAATAAATTCTTCCTTCATATTATGCAAAAGCTATTCATCACAGCTGTGCCGTGAAATAACCTGTCATTCCCTCAGCTACGAAAATCCCCAAATTGTAATTTATCTCGACAGAATTCTGATTCTAAAGAAATTTCCTTATAATCTGAAAAGGGTTTTAAGAACTGGTTCTCAAAAGAATATATATTAATGTTGCTATACGTGTTATCAGTTAAAAAGTCTTAAATTCAGTTGCATACTGGGAAAATATATGAAACCTTATTTAGATGTTTCAGAATTATATGAACTTTGCAGCTAGGTCGATGTTTTATTAATTCTATAACATTTATAAGAAGACTTGATTACTGGCCGGAGTGTGTAAGGTGTCTTTGCAGGAGGGAAAGATTCTTTTCATGGATATTGAAGATTAGTTTTATATTTGATTAGAGTATATTAATTATGAATATCGGATGAAATGAATAATTATACAATCCATCTCTATCCGTAAACTTAGGAGTTTGTTGCTTAAAAATTTATTCTCTAAATATCTTTACAAAAAACTTTCTTCTTCCGCAAATGCTTCTCTGATAGGTTCTACTTAAGCGGTCTTCACCCGACCCTCATCACATATACTTACCACATTTCCATGCCATCTCCATCTCGACTCTTTCATCCCATTAGTGATCTTTGCCACCAGTTATCTTCTCTTGCTTTCCCTTCTTCTTTTGGAGAGCATATTGATGAGACATATCATTACTGGTCATTAGTCCTCTTCTTCTTCCCCACCGTTATCCTTACATTAAGGGGTCGATTGCCTGATGCACTCAACACTTATCGGTCTTAGCAACATTTCTCAGTTCCTTAGCGGCAGATGATTTAAACCTTTCTTCTTTACTTGTGTCTCCACCTCCTTTCTTCCTTATTCCAGTCTAACCTCTCTTAAAATTTAATTCATAGTGCCATTTGTACAGGGTTATCCTCCAGTTTTTCATAGTCACTAAATACAGTAGCTTAAGAAATGTTTGTGATTTATAATCCAGATTTATAAATTTAAGCCAATCATCTCTGAATATGGTCAAATAGATCTGGATTTTTAGTTCACTGAATTCTCATCGTTAGGTATTACTTCTTTCCTCCATCCTCCCAAAGCTCTGGCTATTCCTTCTACTAAAACACTTTTACAATATGTTTCTATCTATGTTATTAACAATTTTACTCAGATGGATTGTCTATTCAAAACCAGTCGTTTAACATTCACCATCACCAGTAGTGTTAAAGTTAGAATTCATGTTAATGTTAATGTTAACATCAATACTACAATTAATGATAATAATAATAACAATGACAATGATAATATAACATTATAACAACATAATATATCAATATAACAATACTAATAAGTTAATAATGATTATAAAACAATAATAATAAACAAAATAACAATAATAAATATTAATAGAATGACAGTAATAATAAGAGAACACTAAAAATTATAATAAAATAGTAATTATAATAAAGTAATGATTATAATAAATGTTAATCTATACAACATTGCCAGTCATAATTCCATTAATATCATTACTAACAAAAATCTAATTTATCTCTGTTTTCATCCAACTCTCGTATCGCTCTTATAATTTAAAGTTTCTTTCCATTTTGATACTCCATAGTCACTCGCTGCTTTCACATATATTGTTTTCATATCAATATAAATGTGTTTTCTCTGAACTATTATGTATATTCCTAATAAATGTTTTTTTTCTTATGTGATATATCCATAACAAATCATACAACTTATATTTACTGAATTACTGAAGTAAATTATACAGATAACAGACAACAGATAAAAAGAAAGGGTGAAATAAAAAAAAGACTTCAGTTGAATAAACTGATATTCCAAACTTTTTTTTCACACTTGATAGGTTTTTTCTGCCTGATCAAGTTTGCCATGACTTTTTGGAAAGTTTTAGAAAGTTTGTTTTATATTTGATTAATACTAGAAGCGAGGTTTACGTTGTGTCAGTTAATGAAATATACCAGATATATATCTATGTATATATATATATATATATATTTATACATACATATATATATATATATATATGTATATGTATATATATATATATATATATATTTATATATATAAATGTATATATATACACGTATGTGTATATATATATATATATATATGTATATATATATATATATATATATATAAATATATATATATATATATATATATGTATATATATATATATATATCTATATATATATATATATATATATTTATATATATATATATATATATATATTTATATCTATATCTATATCTATATATGTATATTTATATATATATATATACATTTATATGTTTATATATATATTTAAATATATATATATTTATATATATAGATATAAACATATATATATATATATATATATATTTATATTTATATATATATATATATATATATATGTATATATATACACATATATACATATTTATATATATATATATATATATATACATATATATATATATATATATACATATATGTATATATATATATATATATATATGCAAGTATATATATATATATATATATGTACAGTATATGTATATGTATACATGCATATATTAATGATAAATTTTGCATATTTAGACGTGTTTTTCATTTTCAAATAAGCCATATATATTTTTGATATATTAATGTCTGGATTCTCTTACCGACCTCGGGATCAGAGTCCCAGGCGTAATCACACAAAGACAAGAGCTTTGAGCGGCCGGGAATCAAACCCTGGTCCGGCAATCTTGTATAGACAGTGACAACCACTTGGCCACGATTCCCTGCCGGTCCCAAGATCTTGTCTTTGTGTGATTTCACCTGGGGCTCTTATCCCGAGGTCTTTAAGAGAATCCAAACATTAATGTATCAAATATATATATGGCTTCTTTGGACATATATGTATGTATATAAATATTACCCACGAATGGCATTTAATACCGAATTTTATCTTGGGAATATATATCCACTTGGAATTCATTTTATGGTAACAGCTTCTGGCCATGTGGAGATTCGACCCCTACCTGTTCGGCTGGAAACCATGCCTGCAAAGACTTTACCGACTGAGCTATCAAGTCGGTAGTGTATGAACAGATTCCTGAATTCGACAGGAATATGTATGAGGACTTGTCATAAACTTTTATCTCTCTTGATAGCTCAGTCGGTAGTGTCCCTGCAGGCATGGTTTCCAGCCGAACAGGTGGGGGTTCAAATTTCCCCCCGGCCAGAAGCTGTTACCATAAAATGAATTCCAAGTGGATATATATTCCCAAGATAGAATTCGGTATTAAATGCCATTCGTGGGTGATATTTATATTGATTGAAATCATGTTTGCTTGTGATATATACTTATGCATGTAAATACACACACACACACACACACACATATATATATATATATATATATATAAATATATATATATATATGTGTGTGTGTGTGTGTGTGTGTATACACCTCTGTATGTCAGTGTGTATTCGAAAAGTCATGATGGAGAGAGAGAGAGAGAGAGAGAGAGAGAGAGAGAGAGAGAGAGACTATAAGATCTGAGCTTTACAATATTCAAGTTTTTATTTTCTTCAAAGAAATAAGAATTTTCTTTCCAGTCATCGTTCATTGTTACATAATATTATACTAAAAACTTGAACTCTTTTCGAACAAGTTCCCTCAAAAGAAACAAAATTTGAGAATTAGGGAAATCGTTTGGCCAGAAAAATGAGAAAGTGATTTCAAACATCTTTCACCCTTATAAGACTTTTGCATACGTGTGAGAGGCTCTAAAACGACCTATTACGAAATGGGGCGTTTAATTTAAGCAAAGGTAGCTCTTACAACACTGCTTAATTAGGGTCAGAAACTTCTACACACCCTCTTCTTGAAGTTTGTCCTACTTTGGTAGTTGCTGGTCGTAGCCAAAATCTAGGGAAAGTTGCGTTAATTCAATGCCGAAAAGGTTAGAAAGTTTGGTTTATTCGATGAATAAACTGGTTAAATAGCTGCATTTATTCGAGGACATCATTGTTAGAATGCTAGCTTCATAAAAGGCCGAAAAGATAGGAATATTGTGTTAATTCTTAGCCAAATATTCTGGAAAGTGGCGATCAAGCAATGCCAAACGGCTGAAAAAAAGCTTTTATTAAATGCAAAAGGCTGGAAAGTTTCGTCCACGCTATGCCAAGGGCTGGAAATTTTTCATCATTTAATGCCAAAGGTTCTGTAAAGTGGCCTTCATGCAATGCAAACTGGCTGGAAAGTTGTATTCATGCAATTCCAAAGGGATGGAAAATTGTGTTCATTCTATGCCAAAGGTTCTGGAAAGTTGCGTTCATGCAATGCCAAGTGACTGGCAAGTTGAATTCTTGCAATGCCAAGGGGCTGGAAATTGCCTTCATTCGATAAGTAAGGGCTGAAAAGTTGGGTCCATCCAATGCCAAAGGGCTAGAAAGTTATGCTCAATCAATGCCAAAGGGATGAGAAGTTTTCTTCATTCAATGCCAAGAAGTTAGAAAGTTGTGTTCATTCAATACCAAAGGGCTGGAAAGTTGGGTTCACAGAATACCAAAGGGCTGACAAAATGTGTTCATTCAATGCCAAAGGGCTTGAAAGTTTCGTTAATTCAGTACCAAAGGCCTGAAAAGTTACATTTATTTGATTACAAAGGCTGGAATGCTGGATTCATTCAGTGACAAAGGGGTGGAATGTTTGTGTTCATGCAATACTGTGGCCTGATTGGTAACGTCTCTGCCTGGTGTTTGCCAGTCAGGGGTTTGAGTTCCGCTCTGACTTGTTAGTGCTAGTAGTGTCTACAACCTTACCACTCATATGAGCTGAGGTTGGGGGGTTTGGGGGAGCCTATAGTTCTATCTACTGAGTCATCAGCAGCCACTGCCTGGCCCTTCCTGGTCCTAGCTTGGGTGGAGGGGAGGCTTGGGCGTTGATCATATAATATATGGTCAGAGTCTAGGGCATTGTCATGATTGATAGGGCAATGTCGCTGTCCCTTGCCTCTGCCATTCATGAGTGACCTTTAAACATTTAAAACCTTTAAAGTTGCGTTTATGCAATCCCAGCGTCTCTGTAAAGCTACTTTCCTTCAACGCCAGAGGTCTGGAAAGTTGAATTCATTCAATGAGTAAGGGCTGGAAAGCTGCGTTTATTCTAAGCCAAATGTTCTAGAAAGTTTGATTCACGCAATTCCAAATAGCTGGAAAGTTTCATTCATTCAATAGTAAAGAGCTGCGAAGTTGTTGTTCATTTGATGACAAAGTGGTTTAACGTTGGGTTCATTCAATGCCAATGGGCTGGAAAGTTGGGTTTATGCAGTGCCAAAAGGTGGTAAGTTGCATTCATTTAATTGCAATGGGCTGGAAAATGGGGTTCATTCAAGGCCAAAGGGGTGGAAACTTGAGTTAAATACAATGACAAATGGCTCGAAATTTGCGTCCATTCAATGCCACAAGGCTGAAAACTTGCGTTCATTCAATGACAAAGGGCTGGAAAGATGGGTTCATTCAACGCCAAAGGCCTCGAAAGTTGCGTTCATTCAATGCCAAAGGTTCTGGAAAGTTTTGTTCATATAATGCCACAGGTCGGAAAAGTAGCGTGCATTCAATGCCAAGGGGCTGAAAAGTTACGTTTATGCAATGACAAAGGGCTGGAAAGTTTTGTTTCTTCAATGACAAAGGGCCGGAAAGGTACGTTCATTCAATGATAAAAGGTTGGCTAGTTGGAATCATTCAATGCCAAAGGGCTGAAAAGTTGTGTTCATTCAATGACAAAGGGCTGAAAAGTTGTGTTCATTCAATGACAAATGGCTGGAAATTTGGGTTTCTTCAATTAGAGAGGGCTGGAAAGTTGTTTACATTCGATGACAAAGGGCTGGAAAGTTGCGTTCGGTCAATGCCAAAGGTCTGGAAAAGTGCACGAATACAATGCCAAAGGGCTGGGAAGTTTCATTCATTCAATGCTAAATGTGTTTGAAAGTTGCTTTCATGCAATCCCAAAGGGCTGTAGATTTGTTTTCATGAAATGCCAAAGAGCTAGAAAGTGGCATTCATTCAATGCCAAAGGTTCTGGAATGATGTATTCATGCAATGCCAAATGGATGGGAAGTTGTGTTCATGCTATAACAAAAGGACTGGGAAGTTGAGTCCATTCAATGCCAAATGGTTGGGAAGTTGTGTTCATTCGATGACAAGGGGCTGGAAAGTTGCGTTCATTCAGTGACAAAGATTCCGGAAAGTTGCGTTCATACGATGCCAAAGGGCTGGAAATTTGTTCGTGCAATGTCAAAGGTTTGGAAAGTAGTTATTCAATGTCAAAGGTTCTGGAATGTGGCGTTCATGCGATGCCAAATGGGTGGAAAGTTGCATTCATTCAATGCCAAAGGTTCAGAAAAGTTACGTTCGTGTATTACCAAATGGCTGGAAAGTTGCGTTTATGCAATACCAAAGGGCTGGAAAGTTGCATTCACTTAATGACAAAGGTCTGGGAAGTTGCATTTATTCAATGAAAAAGGGCAGGAAAGTTCTGTTCATCCAATGCCATAGGGCTAGAAAGTGGCATTCATTTGATGACAAAGGTCTGGGAAGTTGCGTTCGGTTACAGCCAAAGATTCTGGAAAGTTAAGTTCATGTATTGCCAAAGGGCTGGCAAGCTACGTTCATTCAATGCTAAGGGTTCTTGAAAGTTGCGTTCATACAATGCCAAATGGATGGAAAGTTCCCCTCATGCAATACCGATGGTCTGGGAAGTTGCGTTCATTCAATGACAAAGAGCTGGAAAGTAGGGTTCATTCAAAGCCAAACCTTCTGGAAAGTTGAGTTCATGCAATGCCAAAGGGCGGGAAAGTTCCATTCATTCAATGCCAAAGTTTCTGGAAAGTTGCGTTCATGCAATGCCAAATTGCAGGAAAGTTTCGTTCATTCAATAACAAAGTTTCCGGAAATTTGCGTTCTTTCAATACCAAAGGTTCTGGAAAGTAGCCTTCATGCAATGCAAAAGGGCTGGTAATTTGTGTTCGTGCAATGCCAGAGGGCTGAAAAGTAGCGTTTATTCAATACCAAACGTTCTGTAATGTTGTGTTAATGCAAATGGCTGAAGAGATGCGTCTATTCAATGCCAAAGTGCTTGAAAGTTGCGTTTATGCAATGCCAGAAGTATGCAAAATTACGTTCATTCCATGTCAAAGCTTATGAAAACTGTGTTTATTCAATGCCAAAGTTCTTTAAAGTTTATCTATATTCTTTTATTTTACTTTTTTTCATACAATAAAAGATTTAGTAATGATAAAAATATGAGAAGAGGATTAAGGCAGTAATTCCTATCCCTTTGGACGTTATGTACTATTCTTGGTCAGACGATGTAAATCAAAATTATAATGTGGATCAAATCATTGATACTTTGATAAATATAAGGAAATACGATAATCAATATTTCTACGCATATATTTAAGAAAATTCTCATTTTGAGTGGAGATACCTTAACGTGGTGAAAGGGTTTCAGTTTCACCATGATTAGGAAAGTTGTACTAGTCAGGGTTACCCATACTAGGTTGGATTGTTATAAGCGATCATACTTTAGTCTACCATCATGAACAATCCACACTGGCTAGCATGGTGATAAAAACAGGCCAACCTCCAGTCATGATAAGGACATATCTAGGTCCTTTGTCTTGCAGTGGACTAGAAACGGATGCAGTTGTTGCTGTTGTTGTTGTTGTTTTGTTAATGTAGTTTATTAGATATTCAGTTGAGTACTGAATATTACAATTTAATTTATATGACAGACATACTCACGAAATAACATTAATATTCTAATATTGATTAACTTAAAAATCAAATAGAAAATTTTTGAACTATACAATCTCGCAATTTAATCGTAAGGTTTTTTGTTTATATATATATATATATATATATATATATATTCCTTTGAATATTCTTGTCGGCTAGTTTTTTAGCCTTTTTATTTAAATGATAATACATATATTATGCGAAAAACAGGAAACTCCATGAGACAACTTCCCCCAATGATGTAAAACTTAGTAATTGTCAAGAAAATTACTTGTTTAGAGAAAGGATGAATTGATTTGAAACAACTTTGGCTCTTATAACACTTTTGCACAGGTGTGAGAGGCCATAAAAAGGATCCCTTTGGAAAGGGGGTTTTCATTTTGAGCAAATATAGCTCTTTCTACACCGCTCAGTAAGGGTCAGAAACTTCTGCACGCCCTCTTCTTGAGGGCCTTCCTTCTTCGATAGTTTCTGTTCGAAGCCAAAATGGGTGGAAAGTTGTGTTCATGGGATGACGAAAAGGGGTTGGAAAGTTACGTTCATTCGACTTTTATGGGAACTGTTGTCCGCTTCTGGTCGTTTACATTTTGAATGACTATGGAAAACGGGATTATCTCTGCTCTGAAAGAGGATACTGTTTCATTAGGTGAAGGCGTTATATTTTCATTGAGAATTGTTAAAAGAGTGGCAAATTTGAATCGTCTGTCTTTATAACTCCTAAGATCTTTAGTCGTCCATATGATACAATAGAACCAGTTGTCCAGAAGCCGCATTGATTTTATCGAGAGCATTAAACAATAATAAATATCTGCTAAATAGTATTTCGAATATATTTTTTTTCATCTTTTTGTTCTTTTTGATATCATGAAATATTTATTAATGATGTGAATATGAAAGGGAGTTAAGATGGTAAGTCCCGACTACTGAGACATTATGTACCACTCTGAGGTAGGCTAAATTATATCATTCAAATTACGACATATGTATATATGCAGTCAAGTAAAAAAATCAAATAGTTGATATTACATATGCAAACAGTTATAATAATATGTAAGAAAATACACTTTCATTTAATTATATGTAATTATCCCTTTTCACTTACAATGTGGAATCACAGACTTTCATCCACAGAAGTGTGAAAATTCTTTTATTCAAGATATGCCTTTCTCCGTGAGTATACCTTCACGTGGTGAAAGGGTTAATGTATTACCATGAACAGCAAATTTGTACTAGTCAGGGACACCCATACTAGGTTGGGTTGCTGTGATCGATAAAGCAAAAATCTTCCACTATCAGTAATCATAAGTTTCCAACGTGGTGGTGGAAACTGGCCAAACCAAAGATATGAATTGATAGGTTTAAAGTCTTTGTCCTGTATTTGTTGTTGTTTGATTCACATACATACTAACATATACTTATGTAAACTTATACTTGTACTTATACACATACTTATACTTATACTTATAATTATAATTGAACATATACATATACTTATACATAAATAAATGTGTATCATGTGTTTATTCACGTACGCTGTTAAGGAATTTATAATTCTTATTATATTATGTACATGCAAATACGCCATTATCCAAACTTATGTATATATAAATAAATATTCATAATCACAAACACACTCAAACTCACAAACAAGCATGGACGCACGCACACAGAATAGCCTCTGACAGGCAGGGAATCGAACGCTGGTATACGAAACTTGTATCAACAGTGACATACCACTTGGCCACGAATAAAGAGGTCGGTAAGAGAATAAAGATATTAATGTATTTGAATATGAAAAACTTGTTTAAATGTAAAAAATATATCATGTATATATATATATATATATATATACATATATATATATATATATATATATATGCAGAAGAACCACAGGGAAAATGAAAATACAGAATATACACTTGAGTCCTGACTAGTTTCGTGTTACTTCCTCAGAGGACTGATTTATTGAGAGAGGTTTCTTACATTTTACAGGGAAAGCAAAAGTACGAACATACATATAGAGATTTAGAGAACAATGACACTCCCTTACCCGCTACCTGGGTTTGACTCAGGTGTGCGTAGGAGGAGTCCGAAAGCTCGTTAGACACCTGCTAAAAAGGGTCATTTCTAGTGGCGGGTATATTCTTGTTTTCTTCTTATTTTATTTTCATTACAGTTATTTATATGTCAATGCGGTAGCCTTATCTATATAAATACATAAGCAAAACATACACAAAAATACAAATATATATACATATATATATACATACACATACACACACATATACATACATATACATACATATATATATATATATATATATATATACATATATATACATACATATACACATTTACATATATATATACATACCTATATATACACATACATATATACACATACACACATATACATATACATACATACACACACACATACATATACATATACATACACATACACATATACATATATATACATACATACAGATACAAATACATATACATATACATAAATACTTACACAAACACATACATATACATACACATACACATGTACATATATACACACACACATATATACATGTATACATATATACACATACATACCTATGCATATATACATTCATATGTATACAACATTAATATCATAAACATATCATAAACATATAATGTTGTATACATATGAATGTATATATGCATAGGTATGTATGTGTATATATGTATACATGTATATATGTGTGTGTGTATATATGTATATGTGTATGTGTATGTATATGTATGTGTTTGTGTAAGTATTTATGTATAAGTATATGTATTTGTATCTGTATGTATGTATATATATGTATATGTGTATGTGTATGTATATGTATATGTATGTGTGTGTATGTATGTATATGTATATGTGTGTATGTGTATATATGTATGTGTATATATATGTATGTATATATATGTATATGTGTATATGTATGTATATATATATATATATATATATATGTATATGTATATGTATGTATATGTGTGTGTATGTGTATGTATATATATGTATATATATTTGTATTTTTGTGTATGTTTTGCTTATGTATTTATATAGATAAGGCTACCGCATTGACATATAAATAACTGTAATGAAAATAAAATAAGAAGAAAACAAGAATATACCCGCCACTAGAAATGACCCTTTTTAGCAGGTGTCTAACGAGCTTTCGGACTCCTCCTACGCACACCTGAGTCAAACCCAGGTAGCGGGTAAGGGAGTGTCATTGTTCTCTAAATCTCTATATGTATGTTCGTACTTTTGCTTTCCCTATAAAATGTAAGAAACCTCTCTCAATAAATCAGTCCTCTGAGGAAGTAACACGAAACTAGTCAGGACTCAAGTGTATATTCTGTATTTTCATTTTCCCTGTGGTTCTTCTGCATCTGAGCATCACGTTTTCCTGTGATTTTTACGCATATATATATATATATATATATATACATATATATATATATATATATATACACGTATATTTATATATATATATATATATATATGTATATATATATATATATATATATTTATATATATTGTATATATATATATATATATATATTATATATATATATATATATATATGTATTGTGACGGGCCTATAGAGGGTTTTGAACTCAAAGGCGGGATGCAATCAACTAAGTTATATTATAATAGAACACTCTCTTTTATATACAAAACCTCAAGGCAACAGGACATAACAAGTTAACAAGACAGACAATGTTACAGAAGAAAAAAGCAGACACGAATTTTCATGTTCGTTTAGTGAGAGGGAAGAGTGAAGATAAAAGCATAATATATACCAAAGGAATTATGTACAATTGTGTGACACACGGTTGGTACATGGCTCCTCCCCTATAAATGACATACTGTACATGTTAAATAGGGTGCCCTGATATGGAGAGGCGAACTGTAGGCGGGTCATCTGGCAGAAGATTAGCAGGTTTTAGACGATCAATGGAGACCCAGTCTTCTTTGGCCCGAATGTTTAGTAGGAATGCTTTTGGACTGCGTCGGATCACAAGGAAAGGGCCCGTATAAGGGGGCGTTAGTGGTGGCTTGCTAATGTCGTTGCGCAGGAAGACGTGCGTTGCAGTGTGCAAGTCCGTTGGTATGTGATGCTTCGCTGGGGGCTTGTAAGTCTGGCGGCATGGAGTAAATTTTCCCACGACGTGACGTATGTGCTGGATATCGTCGGAGGAGGTTGTAGAAGGAAAAAATTCAGCTGCCGAGACGTCGAGGGCGTCTTTAGGAGTGGTCCTTAGTCCCAGGAGAACCCAGGGAAGCTGAATAAACCAGTTGCAATCCTTGCAGTGGGACATCAAAGCTGCTTTGAGGGTGCGATGAAAACGTTCAATCATTCCATTGGCAGCGGGGTTGTAGTCCGTTGTCTGATGTAGGGTGATGCCCAGGAGAGTCGCTAATAACATCCACAATTGAGAGGTGAAAGTGGTTCCCCTGTCAGAAGTAATATGCTCAGGGATACCGAGTCTTGAAATTCATCCAGAGAGTAAGGCAGATGTACATGAGGCGGACGTTGCAGTTTCCATGGGAATGGCTTCAGGCCAACGAGTGGAGCGGTTGATGACGGTAAACAGGTAACGATGTCCTTGTGATTTGGGTAGGGGGCCTACAACATCGACGTGAATGTGTGCGAAACAACGCTGAGGTTGAGGAAAGGTGCCCACTCCTGAATCCGTGTGTCGATGTACTTTGGAAGTTTGGCAAGAAGTACAGGCACGGACCCAATCCTTATCATCCTTAGAGATGCCGTGCCAAATGAACTTCGCCCTCAGCAGCGGTGCAGTAGAACGGCACGAGGGATGTGAAACGCCGTGAATGAAATCAAACACCTGTCGGCGCATGGGAGCAGGAATCCAAGGTCGCGGTCTACCAGTACTGACGTCACAGAGGAGGGTGATGTTGGAGTCTTCGAGGGGAAAGTCTTCCTAACGGAGGGACGTGCAGGATGTCCTACAAGCTTGATACTCTGGATCCTGTCGTTGGGCTTCAGCCAGGGCGTTGTAATCCAATCCCAGTTGAACGGCAGGCAACGTGTTTCTTGACAGGGTATTGGCAACGGGATTCATTTTCCAGGGACGTGTTGGAGGGTACAATTGTATTCAGCCACGGCGGAGAGATGTCGGCGTTCACGGGCGGACCAGGCGTCAGACTCTCGAGTGAAGGCGTGCACCAGAGGCATGTGGTCTGTGCGAATGACGAACGGTGTACCTTCTAAGAAATGGCGAAAGTGACGGACAGCCAAGTGCACCGCCAGCAATTCTCAATCGAAGGTAGAATAACCCGATTCTGCCGTGGACAGTTTTCTGCTGAAGAAGGCCAATGGGGGGGGCGAGCCTTTGACCACCTGCTCGAGTACTGCACCAATAGCGACATCGCTGGCATCGGTGGAGAGAAGGAGAGGGGCGTATGGGATAGGAAAAGTTAGAACCGCAGCAGTTGATAGGGCCTTCTTTGCATTACAGAAGGCTGCTTCTTGAAGGGGACCCCACTTCAGGTCCTTTGGCTTGCCTTTGAGGGAGGCGTAGAGGGGAGCAAGAGTGGCGGCAATGGCTGGTAGAAAACGGTGATAATAGTTGATCGTGCCCGAGAATTCCTGCAGAGCTTTGACGGTCGAGGGCGCGGGGAAGTTCTGAACGGCTGCTACCTTCTCAGGGAGGGGTTGGACTCCTTCAGGAGTGATACCTTGCCCTACGAACGACACTTCGTTGGCGCCAAAGGTAAACTTGTCGTACCGGACTACAAGGCCGTTTTGTTACAGGCGGTCGAGCACGATGCGCAGGTGATGGAGGTGTTCCTCTTTTGAGGAGAAGAACACAAGTATTTCGTCCACATAACATACACAGAAAGGGAGGTCCCCTAAGATGCCATCCATGAGACATTGAAACGTTGCCCCAGCATTACGAAGGCCAAAACAGGAGTAATTGAAGGTGTATGTACCAAACGGAGTGGTGATGGCGGTCTTGGGGATGTCTTTTGGGTTCATAGGCACATGATATTACCCCTTTAGGAGGTCGAGCGTAGAGAAAAACTTCGCTTTGTGCAGGTAGGAGGTCACGTCAGCAATGTTTGGGAGGGGGTAGTGATCCGGTTCTGTATGCATATTCAGGCGCCTGTAAACCCCGCACGGACGGAGGGAGCCGTCTTTCTTCAGAACGATGTGTAAAGGTGACGACCATGGGCTGGAGGCCTTTTGGCAAAGGTCCATTTCCTCCATTTCGGCGAACGTCTGTTTGGCGGAGGCCAAACGTTCCGGTGCCAGACGTCTGAATTTTGCGAAGACTGGGGGTCCCGTCGTCTTGATATTGTGATATATACCGTGCTTGGCAGGAACCATGGGCGTTTGGCGAAGTTCTGGACGGACAACTTCCGGGTACGACGTGAGGAGGTGGGCGTAGGCATCCGTGGGTGCGCTGATGTGGAGAGCGAGGTTGGAGGGGGCGGGTTGAAGAGGTGTCGACAAGGACGAGTCTGCGTTGACCAATCGTCGGTGGGCGACATCGACCAGAAGGTGGAAATGAGAAAGGAAATCTGCACCGAGGATTGGCATTGTGACGTCAGCAACGAGAAACTTCCAATTGAATTTACCGTTTCCGGACGATAATGTGAGGTTCTCGTAACTGTAGGTGGTATCGCCGATCCGTTGGCAGCTACCAAGCGGACGTTGGCAGATGTAGACAGACTACGTCGTGCCTTGAAGAGTTTCCTTGGCAAAAGAGAACGACAAGCACCCGTGTCTACCAAAAATCGCACGCCCGTTCCTGCATCCTGTAAAAAGAAAAGATTAGAAACACGGGAGGCCACCGCCACAAGCGATGGCCTACTTACACGTTTTTTGGCCACTGACAATCCTTGGCACATTTCTTCGCGGTTGCCCCGAATCTGAAGTGGTAGTAGCAAAACTGCGGCAGATGGGAGGTAGTAATTGGCTGTAGAAGTCGTTCGTTGGGGCGCGAGGGATTGGTGGGTGGTGGGCGGCTTTGTCTCCGCTTCGACACGTCACGGGGTAGGCGTGTATGTCCTACGGCATTCATATCAGCTTCGGTTGACGTTGAATAGGCATCCTCGTCGTCAGGGGTGGAGGCGTTGATGGAGGTCTTGAAGTGGCTGTCCATAAGGGCGTCGGCTTTGGTCATCAACTCCTTTATGGGTAAACTATCGACATCGGGTATGGCAGCGCATACAGGTTCGGGTAAACGGCGTATCCAAAGGGCACGAAGTAGGTTCACCTCACGAGGAGAGCCATCTGCGGCAGGTTGCATTTGAAGGCGAGCGATACTGGTCATTTCCCTGAGGGCAAGCGAAGCCCTTTGGTCCCCCAACGGTTGTTGCGAGAGCTGAAAAAGCTTTGCTATACGGGCGGCTGGCGACGGCGAGTACTGCTGCAGAAGGTATGTTTTGAGGGCGTCATACGCTATTGGGGTATCTCCTTGTTCAAAAAGCCAGTCGGATATTTCTGGGAAGGTGTCCTCGGGTATAGCCGCGAGAACATAATCCGCTTTGGTGGTTGAGGGAGTCACGCCCCTGATACGAAACTGGACTTCTGCGTGCTGAAACCAAGCAAACGCCTCTCCGCTGGCAAACGATGAAAGTTTGAATGGAGCGGCTGCAGCACCAACTGCCGTAGAGTCCGTCATAGTACTACAATGAAGGGGCGAGGGGGTGGGTATGGAAGGCGGTGGAAGCGAGTCAACTTCCGGGGTCACTAATGTGGCGGGCCGATAGAGGGTTGTGAACTCAAAGGCGGGATGCAATATACAGAGTTATATTATTATAGAACACTCTCCTTTATATACAAAACCTCAAGGCAACAGGACATAAAAAGTTAACAAGACAGACAATGTTACAGAGGAAAACAGCAGTTATGATTTTTTCATGTTCGTTTAGTGCGAGTGAAGAGCGAAGATACAAGCATAATATATTGCAAAAGGAATTATGTACAATTGTGTGACACATGGTTGGTACAGTATATATATATATATATATATATATATCTATATCTATATATATATATATATATATATATACTTATCTCCATATACTTCCTAGACACGTAGGTTTCCTAAATAGAAAATTTCCCATAAACAGAGATTGCTCACTTTAATCTGAACTTTTATCCAAGGAAAAAATTATCAAAGTTTATGGAAAACCATTTTGGCTTGCATTATATGTGTTCATAAAGCTCCCAAACTTTCCTCGTAAATATTCGCATTTTTCAAAATGATTTTGAATTTTAAAGTCCTACTTTGCCATAAGAGTTTGAATGAAGTTTGGGGCAAATTTACAAAGGATTTTGGGTTTCATTTCTTAGTGTACATAAAGACTTTTTAGTTATCAATATTATCATTATTATTATTATATATATATATATATATATATATATAGTTATTAATATTATCATTATTATATATATATATATATATATATATATATAATAATAATAATAATAATAATAATAATAATAATAATAATAATAATAATAATAATAATAATAACTAAAAAGTCTTTATGTACACTAAGAAATGAAACCCAAAATCCTTCGTAAATTTGCCCCAAACTTCATTCAAACTCTTATGGCAAAGTAGGACTTTAAAATTCAAAATCATTTTGAAAAATGCGAATATTTACGAGGAAAGTTTGGGTGCTTTATGAACACATATAATGCAAGCCAAAATGGTTTTCCATAAATTTTGATAATTTTTTCCTTGGATAAAAGTTCAGATTAAAGTGAGCAATCTCTGTTTATGGGAAATTTTCTATTTAGGAAACCTACGTGTCGAGGAAGTATATGGAGATAAGTATATATATATATATATATATATACATATATATATATATATATATATATATTTTATATATATATATATTTATACATATATATATATATATATATATATATGTATTGTGCCGGGCCTATAGAGGGTTTTGAACTCAAAGGCGGGAGGCAATCAACTAAGTTATATTATAATAGAACACTCTCCTTTATATACAAAACCTCAAGGCAACAGGACATAACAAGTTAACAAGACAGACAATGTTACAGAACAAAAAAGCAGAAACGAATTTTCATGTTCGTTTAGTGAGAGGGAAGAGTGAAGATAAAAGCATAATATATACCAAAGGAATTATGTACAATTGTGTGACACACGGTTGGTACATGGCTCCTCCCCTATAAATGACATACTGTACATGTTAAATAGGGTGCCCTGATATGGAGAGGCGAACTGTAGGCGGGTCATCTGGCAAAAGATTAGCAGGTTTTAGACGATCAATGGAGACCCAGTCTTCTTTGGCCCGAATGTTTAGTAGGAATGCTTTTGGACTGCGTCGGATCACAAGGAAAGGGCCCGTATAAGGGGGCGTTAGTGGTGGCTTGCTAATGTCGTTGCGCAGGAAGACGTGCGTTGCAGTGTGTAAGTCCGTTGGTATGTGATGCTTCGCTGGGGGCTTGTAAGTCTGGCGGCATGGAGTAAATTTTCCCACGACGTGACGTATGTGCTGGATATCGTCGGAGGAGGTTGTAGAAGGAAAAAATTCAGCTGCCGAGACGTCGAGGGCGTCTTTAGGAGTGGTCCTTAGTCCCAGGAAGACCCAGGGAAGCTGAGTAAACCAGTTGCAAGACTTGCAGTGGGACATCAAAGCTGCTTTGAGGGTGCGATGAAAACGTTCAACCATTCCATTGGCAGCGGGGTTGTAGGCCGTTGTCTGATGTAGGGTGATGCCCAGGAGATTCGCTAGTAACATCCACAATTGAGAGGTGAAAGTGGTTCTCCTGTCAGAAGTAATATGCTCAGTGAAACCGAATCTTGAAATCCATCCAGAGAGTAAGGCAGATGTACATGAGGCGGACGTTGCAGTTTCCATGGGAATGGCTTCAGGCCAACGAGTGGAGCGGTCGATGACGGTAAACAGGTAACGATGTCCTTGTGATGTGGGTAGGGGGCCTACAACGTCGACGTGAATGTGTGCGAAACAACGCTAAGGTTGAGGAAAGGTGCCCACTCCTGAATCCGTGTGTCGATGTACTTTGGAAGTTTGGCAAGAAGTACAGGCACGGACCCAATCCTTATCATCCTTAGAGATGCCGTGCCAAATGAACTTCGCCCTCAGCAGCGGTGCAGTAGAACGGCACGAGGGATGTGAAACGCCGTGAATGAAATCAAACACCTGTCGGCGCATGGGAGCAGGAATCCAAGGTCGCGGTCTACCAGTACTGACGTCACAGAGGAGGGTGGTGTTGAAGTCTTCGAGGGGAAAGTCTTCCCAACGGAGGGACGTGCAGGATGTCCTACAAGCTTGATACTCTGGATCCTGTCGTTGGGCTTCAGCCAGGGCGTTGTAATCCAATCCCAGTTGAACGGCAGGCAACGTGTTTCTTGACAGGGTATTGGCAACGGGATTCATTTTCCCAAGGGACGTGTTGGAGGGTACAATTGTATTCAGCCACGGCGGAGAGATGTCGGCGTTCACGGGCGGACCAGGCGTCAGACTCTCGAGTGAAGGCGTGCACCAGAGGCATGTGGTCTGTGCGAATGACGAACGGCGTACCTTCTAAGAAATGGCGAAAGTGACGGACAGCCAAGTGCACCGCCAGCAATTCTCAATCGAAGGTAGAATAACCCGATTCTGCCGTGGACAGTTTTCTGCTGAAGAAGGCCAATGGGGGGGGGGGGGCGCGAGCCTTTGACCACCTGCTCGAGTACTACACCAATAGCGACATCGCTGGCATCGGTGGAGAGAAGGAGAGGGGCGTATGGGATAGGAAAAGATAGAACCGCAGCAGTTGATAGGGCCTTCTTTGCATTACAGAAGGCTGCTTCTTGAAGGGGACCCCACTTCAGGTCCTTTGGCTTGCCCTTGAGGGAGGCGTAGAGGGGAGCAAGAATGGCGGCAATGGCTGGCAGAAAACGGTGATAATAGTTGATCGTGCCCAAGAATTCCTGCAGAGCTTTGACGGTCGAGGGCGCGGTGGAAGTTCTGAACGGCTGCTACCTTCTCAGGGAGGGGTTGGACTCCTTCAGGAGTGATACCTTGCCCTACGAACGACACTTCGTTGGCGCCAAAGGTAAACTTGTCGTACCGGACTACAAGGCCGTTTTGTTACAGGCGGTCGAGCACGATGCGCAGGTGACGGAGGTGTTCCTCTTTTAAGGAGAAGAACACAAGTATTTCGTCCACATAACATACACAGAAAGGGAGGTCCCCTAAGATGCCATCCATGAGACGTTGAAACGTTGCCCCAGCATTACGAAGGCCAAAACAGGTGTAATTGAAGGTGTATGTACCAAACGGAGTGGTGATGGCGGTCTTGGGGATGTCTTTTGGGTTCATAGGCACCTGATATTACCCCTTTAGGAGGTAAAGCGTAGAGAAAAACTTCGCTTTGTGCAGGTAGGAGGTCACGTCAGCAATGTTTGGGAGGGGGTAGTGATCCGGTTCTGTATGCATATTCAGGCGCCTGTAAACCCCGCACGGACGGAGGGAGCCGTCTTTCTTCAGAACGATGTGTAAAGGGGACGACCATGGGCTGGAGGCCTTTTGGCAAAGGTCCATTTCCTCCATTTCGGCGAACGTCTTTTTGTCGGAGGCCAAACGTTTCGGTGCCAGACGTCTGAATTTTGCGAAGACTGGGGGTCCCGTCGTCTTGATATTGTGATAAATACCGTGCTTGGCAGGAACCATGGGCGTTTGGCGAAGTTCTGGACGGAAAACTTCCGGGTACGACGTGAGGAGGTGGGCGTAGGCATCCGTGGGTGCGCTGATGTGGAGAGCGAGGTTACAGGGGGCGGGTTGAAGAGGTGTCGACAAGTACGAGTCTGCGTTGACCAATCGTCGGTGGGCGACATCGACCAGAAGGTGGAAATAAGAAAGGAAATTTGCACCGAGGATTGGCATTGTGACGTCAGCAACGAGAAACTTCCAATTGAATTCACCGTTTCCGAACGATAATGTGAGGTTCTCGTTACTGTAGGTGGTATCGCCGATCCGTTAGCAGCTACCAAGCGGACGTTGGCAGATGTAGACAGAGTACGTCGTGCCTTGAAGAGTTTCCTTGGCAAAAGAGAACGACAAGCACCCGTGTCTACCAAAAATCGCACGCCCGTTCCTGCATCCTGTAAAAAGAAAAGATTAGAAACACGGGAGGCCACCGCCACAAGCGATGGCCTACTTACACATTTTTTGGCCACTGACAATCTTTGGCACATTTCTTCGCGGTTGCCCCGAATCTGAAGTGGTAGTAGCAAAACTGCGGCGGATGGGAGGTAGTAATTGGCTGTAGAAGTCGTTCGTTGGGGCGCGAGGGATTGGTGGGTGGTGGGCGGCTTTGTCGCCGCTTCGGCACGTCACGGGGTAGGCGTGTATGTCCTACGGCATTCATATCAGCTTCGGTTGACGTTGAATAGGCATCCTCGTCGTCAGGGGTGGAGGCGTTGATGGAGGTCTTGAAGTTGCTGTTCATAAGGGCGTCGGCTTTGGTCATCAACTCCTTTATGGGTAAACTATCGACATCGGGAATGGCAGAGCGTACAGGTTCGGGTAAACGGCGTATCCAAAG
This sequence comes from Palaemon carinicauda, assembly GCF_036898095.1. Classification (NCBI taxonomy): domain Eukaryota; kingdom Metazoa; phylum Arthropoda; class Malacostraca; order Decapoda; family Palaemonidae; genus Palaemon; species Palaemon carinicauda. Next base: position 4,061,491 of record NC_090758.1, read on the forward strand.
GGCACGAAGTAGGTTCACCTCACGAGGAGAGCCATCTGCTGCAGGTTGAAGGCGAGCGATACTGGTCATTTCCCTGAGGTCAAGCGAAGCCCTTTGGTCCCCAACGGTTGTTGCGAGAGCTGAAAAAGCTTTGCTATACGGGCGGCTGGCGACGGCGAGTACTGTTGCAGAAGGTATGTTTTGAGGGCGTCATACGCTATTGGGGTATCTCCTTGTTCACAAAGCCAGTCGGATATTTCTGGGAAGGTGTCCTCGGGTATAGCCGCGAGAACATAATCCGCTTTGGTGGTTGAGGGAGTCACGCCCCTGATACGAAACTGGACTTCTGCGTGCTGAAACCAAGCAAACGCCTCTCCGCTGGCAAACGATGAAAGTTTGAATGGAGCGGCTGCAGCACCAACTGCCGTAGAGTCCGTCATAGTACTACAATGAAGGGGCGAGGGGGCGGGTATGGAAGGCGGTGGAAGTGAGTCGACTTCCGGGGTCACTAATGTGGCGGGCCGATAGAGGGTTGTGAACTCAAAGGCGGGATGCAATCAACTGAGTTATATTATTATAGAACACTCTCCTTTATATACAAAACCTCAAGGCAACAGGACATAACAAGTTAACAAGACAGACAATGTTACAGAGGAAAACAGCAGTTATGATTTTTTCATGTTCGTTTAGTGCGAGGGAAGAGCGAAGATACAAGCATAATATATTGCAAAAGGAATTATGTACAATTGTGTGACACATGGTTGGTACAGAATATATATATATATATATATATATATATATCTATATCTATATCTATATATATATATATATATATATATACTTATCTCCATATACTTCCTAGACACGTAGGTTTCCTAAATAGAAAATTTCCCATAAACAGAGATTGCTCACTTTAATCTGAACTTTTATCCAAGGAAAAAATTATCAAAGTTTATGGAAAACCATTTTGGCTTGCATTATATGTGTTCATAAAGCACCCAAACTTTCCTCGTAAATATTCGCATTTTTCAAAATGATTTTGAATTTTAAAGTCCTACTTTGCCATAAGAGTTTGAATGAAGTTTGGGGCAAATTTACGAAGGATTTTGGGTTTCATTTCTTAGTGTACATAAAGACTTTTTAGTTATTATTATTATCATTATTATTATTATTATTATTATTATTATTATTATTATTATTTTATATATATATATATATATATATATATATATATGCAGAATGATATGCATCATGCATCTATGCTCCCTTTTCTTGTGGGTAACTTTTATAAACAACGTGTAAGTATACTCATGTATACTCGTG
>NC_090758.1:4065792-4068292 GCF_036898095.1 Palaemon carinicauda
GGCACAGGGAGAGATTGAATAATTATATGTATGGCAACTAGCAACAACACCAATAATAATAATAATAATAACAATAATAATAATAAACTACCTCATCCTAAAATATTAATTTTTAAAAAGATTTCATTGGACTTGCAATAAAGGTGTTCTGTATTCGAGCCGCGCTCATGGGTTAATATTTCATGTTAGAGAGCGTAGTCGTACCATCCTTAGGAGCTCTGGATGTTGTTTGCCCAATATTCTACGAGCAGTCATCGCCTGGTCCTCCCTGGACCAACATGGTTACTGCTGGTTCTTTTTTATTATTTTAAATTGCTTTTAAATAGTGGGATATCTCACAATATCATAATGGATTAAAAGGAGAAGGGTGGACTATAAGTTAAAAGATATTGTAATATATCTAAATAAAAAGCGCAATGATCATCATCATCATGTTCACCTACGCCTCTTAATGCAAAGGGCCTCAGTTAGATTTCACTAGTCGTCTCTATCTTGGGCTTGTAATTCAATACTTCTCTATTCATTACCTACTTCACGCTTCATAGACTTCAACCATGTAGGCCTGGGTCTTCCAGAAAGCAATAAGGAGGGTAAATTTCATAGTTCTCAGCCCCGTAGGCCTGAGTCTCCCAAAAAGCAATAGGGAGATTAAATTTCATAGTCTTAAGCCCTCTAGGCCTTTGCCATCCAGAGAGTATATAATAGATGAATGAAATTACCGCTGAAAAGAAGCTGTAAAAAGCAAGTAATGCTTACAGTGAACCCTATATAATGAACTGACGATTTAACTATTTGGCATTAACATTAGCATTTAAAACGTATATAAGAATAAATTATGAAAATCATATCAATAATGACTTTAAAATAATGTAGTTTAGACTCTCATCCAAAGTTCCTAAATAGACTAAATCTCTCTAAAACTCTTCCAAGTTCTCTGGCAGCGACAAATTGAAGATGGTGAGAACATGTTGGAAGAATTAATAGCACTTATCGTCCAACACAAATTACATCTTAGAAGGAATTCCGAGTTTCAAGAGTCTTTATGTCAGGCAGATGGGCTTTGTCAGAGGTGGGACGAGGGGGGGGGGGGGATTTGAGGAAATGAAGGAGGAGCTGTAAGAAGGGGGGAAGAAGATATTTTCTGTAAGCCTTTTTTGGAAGATATTTTGGATAGATTTTCTACTGTTATTGATAATATAATTTGGTAAATTAGTGGCACTTGGAAATAACAAATGAGAGTTTTTATATTCATTCAATTCATACAATTTTACTTTATAAATATCATAAAATGCAATTACTTGTCCTTTTTTTTTGGAGACAATGGCGTATATCTGTTAAGTTTTTGTACCTAATTCTGATACAAATTCTGATACATGATTAAATGAGTAACAATTTCGTGATAATCAATATAATTATATTGGTTTGTTTATCTAATGAGAAAATCAATTAGAATGCAAAAACTAGTAACTCTATGCAAATTAAAGGCACTCAACAGAGCGCATACCTTTGCTTACTCTACATTGTTACCATGGAATCTAGTTTCATTTATACTGAATAAAAAATTGACCACGATATGGCAAAAAGGTGTTATTGACCTTTTTGTGACCTTGGCCCTTATTACTCTTGACCAAATCACTCCCAAAATCTAATCAGATTGTCCTTGTATCATGAATAATCGTCCTATTAAATTTCATGAGAAATGGTCAAATAGCTTTTGAGTTTTGCAAATCACAAACACACAGACTTACAAGCAAATAGATACACGTCTATCAAACATAACCTTCGAAAGGAAGTTGGTAAAGGTAATTATGAAATGGCAACGCTCTATTTATGATGATCCACAGACATTGAAAAAGAAGAAACTCGCAGCTGTTTATTTATGAAATCGTTATCACGGATAAAAAAAAAAAATGGCAGCTCTCTATAGTTGGTTACGTCATCAAACTGTACAAAAGAAGTAAATGGTGGCTCTCAATAAATGATGGCATCATTTAACATAAAATAAGAAGAAAGTGGCAGCTCTCCATATATATGTGGCGTCACCATTCAGTAAAAAGAAGAAACTGGCAGCCATACAAATGGGAATGTCACCAGGCAGTAGAAAATTAGAAACTGACAGCTGTTCATAAAGAAGTCAAATATATCTCTATAGATGGTGACATCACCAGACAGATAAAAAAATTAAGAACTGGCAACTCATTGTATAGGTGAAGTCACCAGGAAGTAAAAAAGAGATACTGGCAGGTCTACAAATGGTAACATAAACAGACAGTAAAAAAAAAAAAAAAAAAAAGAAGAATCTGTCAACTCTCTATAAATGGTAACATCACCAGACAGAAAAAAAAGAAAAAACTGGCAACGCTGTATGCATGGCAACACCATTAATCAGAAAAAGAGCAGAGATGGCAACTCAACATATCAGTGATGCCATCAGAGGGGTCTCAAAAACCTCTCCTCCTTTCCCTTCGCCTTTCAATCCATTATTCACAAAAGTCTTCTT
>NC_090758.1:4070792-4073292 GCF_036898095.1 Palaemon carinicauda
CGCTGTGGTGTCAGGAAGAGAGAAGAAGCTGGTGTGGGGGGGTGGGGTTTAGAAGCGGGGCTGATATGGATTGGGGAGGGGTATTTACTGTAAGCATTTTTGGAAGGCATTATGGATAGTTTTTCTTCAGTTGCAGATAATATCATTTGGTATGTTAGTGACAGTTGGAAATAATAAAGGAAAATTATTATATTTATTCATTTCATATAGATTTATTTCATAAATATCAAAGAAGGCATTTAGTTGTCATTTTCTTGAGCCAAAAGAATTTATCTGTTAAGTGTTTGTACCTAATTCTGATACAAATTCTGATTTGTAAATAAATACGTTTTATTTATATGGTGGGAGAAAAAATTTTGTGAAAATCAATAATTGGGCAAATTCTAATTTTTTGGAAATACATATCATTATATTGGTGTGTTGTACCTAAGAAGAAATCTCATTAGATTATAAAACTAGTAACTATGCGAATTGAATGCCACTAAGCTGAGCGCATATCTTTGCTTACGCTATATTTGTCAACATGGGATCAAGTTTCATGCAAAGCGGATAAAAAATTATCCATGATATAGAAAAATGGTGTTAATGATCTTTTTGTGACCTTGACCCTTACTCTTAACCTCATCACTCCCAAATTGTGATCAAATTGCCCATGCCTCATGACTGAGCATCCTATCAACTTTTATGAGATTCGGTCAAATAGTTTTTGAGCTATGGAAATCACAAAACACACACAGAGTTCTTAACAAATTGATACACACCTATCAAAATATAACCTTGGTAACGAAGTTAGCAAAGGTAATTATGAACGGGAAATACTCTATATCTGTTGATCCTCAGACAGTTAGAAAAAAACTGGCATCTTCTCTCTATAAATGGTGTCTTCAATAGACAGTGAATAAGAAGAAACTCTCAGCTCTTTATGAATGATAACATCTTCATACATAACAAACAGAAACTGGTAGCTCTAGAAATGGTAACTCATCAGTCTGTACAAAAAAAAAGTAAGTAATATCTATAGATGGTAACATCATCACACAGTTGAAATAGAAGAAACTGGCAACTATCAATATATTAAAGACGTCACCGGAAAGGGATAAATAATAAACTGGCATGTCTACAAATGGTAACATTAACAGATACTAAATCAAAGAACCTGACAACTTTCTACAAATGGTAACTCACCAGACAGCAAAAAAGAAGAAACTGGCAACACTCTATAACTGGTAACATCACCAGACAGAAAAAAAAGAAGAAACTGGTGACTCTCTATAAATGGCAACATCACCAGCAAGGCTGGCGTACAGTACGGTAAGGTACGGTACAGTACGGTTGATATTTAGCCTATAAGTACGGTACGGAATTACGGTAAGGTAATTTTACCAAGGTACGGTAAGGTAATTTTACCAAGGTACGGTACGGTACGGTTCAGGTACGAAAAAAATGGGCAAATTCCGTACCGTACCTTAGGCTTGGATATCTATCACTACGCAATTACTGTTAATTCATATTTGGACACCAGCAATTGACTGGACTAAAAAAATTTCACTTGTAGAAAACTAATGTATTTTATATTTCAGTTTGTAATATACTATGCATGTGTTAATTCCTTAATTAACATGTGACGTCTGTGTTTAATTCTTGAAGTAATACCACCAAAAGTTTGAAGCATCACAAATATAATCCTATATTGTGCTTTGGAAGAGTATTCCCCCAGAAAAGCTCTATGCTTAACTCTGAGCTATTGAGTGTGTCTGCTGCCAGTCTGCCACTACAAGTGCTGTTTACGCTGCGTTACGCGAGTCATTCATGTACAATACGTTTGAGTTCAGTGAACCAGTGACCGACATTTATAATCTGAGTGACTAAGTCTCAGAGTTAGTGAAACAGTGAGTTGAGCTCTACGCTGTTTTGCATTTGTAATTTGTAAAGTTGTGGTGTTGCATTTGTAAGTTGTAAGGTTTCCCATAGCCTAGGCTACAAGCTTTATTTTATCAATGTCTAGAAAAAAAGATTTATCTTATTTTATTACATCTTAACTTCAGTTTTTGAATGTTGACAAAAAATATTTAGTTTATTTTCTTACATCGTAACTTTAGTTTATCAATGTCGAGAAAAAAAGATTTATTTTATTTTATTACATCGTAACTTTTGAATGTTGAGAAAAAAATTAGTTAATGTTATTGCATGGTAACATCAGGCAATGCTTTTAAGTTCTATTAATGGTTAGATTATTTTATATTTTTTTCATAATAAAATCCTCAAAAGAGGAAGTGATGGTTTCAACAATATTATTATTATTACCCAAAAAGTCATAATGCTGGGAAATATTTTGAATAATATTTCATACACCATATTTCATGTAATAAATATACGGTATAGTTTCTTGGCAAAACATGTTTTATAGTCTTGTATTGAAAACAAAGGAACAGTATTAAATATTACTACAAATATATATAGTAGCGGCAGCCATATTAGTATGGTAAAAGTAGGGAATTAC
>NC_090758.1:4075792-4080792 GCF_036898095.1 Palaemon carinicauda
TAGTTCTCAAAGACCTACCTTGTTATGGAAACTATCGTTACCAACAGCTGGTGCTCCCCACTTAGTGTGCTGTAGGCGTCACTAGATATCTTTTCAGCCATATACATTACATCTCTTATCTTAGCTTAAAAAATGGCAAATGGGTCTGCTCCTTTTTTATATTCCTCTCACTATAACCGACACTATTTTCCTTGCAATTAGGAACTATTATGGTTATCGTTAATGACAAATATACAGATAGAGCCACTGGGTATGCCCACTTCTTTTATTCGCTTTACTGCATCTTACCTACAACAAACATTAGAGGAGTGGAAATTAGGGTGATATATTGATGAAAGAAGGGGGAAGAGTGCGGGGCAGACTCCCCTGCTTTTCGTGACCATTAATGCCCTGAACATTAATTACCTTTATGAAACATCTTTCTTTATAATTATAGGAGAGAGAGAGAGAGAGAGAGAGAGAGAGAGAGAGAGAGAGAGAGAGAGAGAGAGAGAGAGATGATTCATTTAGCATCCCTTCCCTTTCGTGTCCATCATTGGCAATGGATTTCATACCAAATCACTCTCTCTCTCTCTCTCTCTCTCTCCTCTCTCTCTCTCTCTCTCTCTCTCTCTCTCTCTCTCTCTCTCTCTCTCTCTCTTCCAGCTCACGGTCGAAGATATATAATTAAACGTGAGAGCATTATTAAGTCTGCCAACCAGACAACGGACGTCACATCCTATTAGGAGATTATTGGTTTCCTCGGTCTGATGTCAGGAATTGGGACATCCTAAGGACATCGTAAGGACATCCTAAGGATATTCCTGCGACATTATTATGACATCACTCTACTACGGTCCTTCACAAACTTTTGACATATTAATGCTATGAGTTATATCACCCAGAACTAAGATATGATTATTATTATTATTATTATTATTATTATTATTATTATTTTTATTATTATTATTATTATTATTATTATTATTATTATTATTATTATTATTCCCACATTAATATCTTGTCATAATATCACTAAAAGGAAAAAATTACTTATTTCCAACTTAACGTTAATAATTAAAACACAGAACATCCTTTTTCTTTTATCTTTTATCTAAAAGGAAATTACTTTACATAAAGCCTTTATGAGATTGCAAAAACTCTTAAAATGAAAGACGATTTGTTTGGCTTTTATGGCGTAGTGAAAATAAATGAGGAGGTAGTATTGAAATTTGGGACTTTTCTATTAAGGTTCTTTTTTGGTTTTTATGCATTTGATATATGAAAGATACGCACACACATACGTACACACATCTTTTTACCAAGACTCTTCCCCTAATTATGGAGGTTAGCTGACATAGAAAACAGAAGCAAAATGTCGACATGCACCTTTATATATTATTTCTTGATAATAAATACAAATACTGATACTTAATTACATTTAATGAGACCTAATCATAGAGGGAGAAAATGGCTGCAGAAAACTTACTCTAACTCCAACCAAATTACAAATTGTGGTTATTTGATAAAGTGTATTATTCATTTAAGCGTTAATAAACCTAATCCAACTTTATCACATTAAACTTCTCATGTACAACAGATTAAAAATGTGCTGCTAATATGACTTACTCTTGTATTGCCAATCTCTAGAGATAAGATTGCAAAACAGGGTTATCTGATATAGTGTTTTTTTTTTTTTTTTTTTTTTTTTTTTTTTTTTTTTTTTTTTTTTTTTTTTTGGCAAACATAATTGATTATAATAACACTAAACTACTTATTAATAAATTGAATTGTAACTAAGAAAAATAATAATCTCTGTACAATGAAGTATGAAATTATCTACTAATATGACTTAATCTTGTGTTGCTGATATTCGCAGAGAAGAATGCAAACCATGGCTATCTAATAAAGTGTATAGTTTCTTTAAGCTTTTTATTATTATTATTATTATTACTATCCAAGCTACAACCCTAGTTGGAAAAGCAAGATGCTATAAGCCCAGGGGCTCCAACAGGGAAAAATAGCCCAGTGAGAAAAAGGAAATAAGGAAATAAATAAATGAAGAGAACAAATTAACAATAAATCATTCTAAAATAAGAAACAACGTCAAAACAGACATGTCATATAATAAACTATCAACAATATCAAAAACAAATATGTCATAAATAAACTATAAAAAGACTATGTCCGCCTGGTCAACAAAAAAGCATTTGCTCCAACTTTGAACTTTTGAAGTTCTACTGATTCAACCACCCGATTAGGAAGATCATTCCACAACTTGGTCACAGCTGGAATAAAACTTCTAGAGTACTGCGTAGTATTGAGCCTCGTGATGGAGAAGGCCTGGCTATTAGAATTAACTGCCTGCCTAGTATTACGAACAAGATAGAATTGTACAGGGAGATCTGAATGTAAAGGATGGTCAGAGTTGTGAAAAATCTTATGCAACATACATAATGAACTAATTGAACGACGGTGCCAGAGATTAATATCTAGATCAGGAATAAGAAATTTAATAGACCGTAAGTTTCTGTCCAACAAATTAAGATGAGAATCAGCAGCTGAACACCAGACAGGAGAACAATACTCAAAACAAGGTAGAAACACTTCTTCAGAATAGATTGATCACCGAAAATCTTGAAAGACTTTCTCAATAAGCCTATTTTTTGTGAAATTGAAGAAGACACAGACCTTATATGTTTCTCAAAAGTAAATTTACTGTCGAAAATCACACCTAAAATTTTGAGAGTCATACATATTTAAAGAAACATTATCAATACTGAGATCCGGATGTTGAGGAACCACCGTCCTTGACCTACTTACAATCATACTTTGAGTTTTGTTAGGATTCAACTTCATACCCCATAATTTGCACCATGCACTAATTCTAGCTAAATCTCTATTAAGGGATTCACCAACCCTAGATCTACATTCAGGGGATGGAATTGATGCAAAGAGAGTAGCATCATCTGCATATGCAACAAGCTTGTTTTCTAGGCCAAACCACATGTCATGTGTATATAGTATGAAAAGTAATGGGCCAAGAACACTACCCTGTGGAACACCGGATGTCACATTCCTATAATCACTATGGTGCCCATCAACAACAACTCTTTGAGATCTATTACTTAAAAAATCAGTAATAATGCTAAGAAACGACCCACCCACTCCCAACTGTTTCAGTTTGAAAACAAGGGCCTCATGATTAACACGGTCAAAGGCAGCACTAAAATCAAGGCCAATCATACGAACTTCCCGACCACAATCAAGGGATTTCTGTACAGCATTGGAGATTGTAAGAAGGGCATCACATGCTCCAAGGCCTTTACGAAAACCAAATTGCAAACTAGGGAGTAGCTGATTACCTTCAGCAAACCTATTAAGACGTTTTGCCTGAAGACGTTCAAAAACTTTAGATAATATGGGGGTTATGGAAATTGGGCAGTAATCAGTGGGACTTGAGCTACCACAAACACATTTACATAGAGGAGTAACATTACCAATTCTCCAACTAGTGCTAAAAGCTCCTCTTCTTGCTAACTTCCGCAAAATAACAGATAACTTTGGAGCTAAGAAATCTGCTGTCTTTATGAAAAACAAAGGAAAAATACCATTTGGGTCTACACCTCCATAAGCATCAAGGTCCATCAACAGAGCTTTAATCTCATGAGATCGAAAAGCTAAACTAGTTAGTTTAGCCTCAGGAAAACAGGAATGAGGAAGTTCAAGTTTTTCATTACTCTGTTTACTGTCAAAAACATCAGCCAAAAAGGTTGCCTTTTCCTTTGGACAGTGAGTGACTGAGCCATCTGGTTTAAGTAAAGGAGGAACTGTTGCATCTACACCAAAGAGTGCAGATTTAAGGGTAGACCACCATTTATGTTCCTGAGTTGTACCAGAAAGTGTTTCTTTTATGGTTAAATTGTACTTTTCAGTTGAGGCATAAACTCTCTGAGCAAAAGCTCGAAGCTGAGTATAGTTGTTCCAGGTCAAATCTGATCTGTTACCCTTCCAAAGTTGATAGGCCTCCTGCTTCTCCAAAAAAGCACGTCTACAATCATCATTGAACCACGGTTTGTCCTTCACTCGGTACCTTAGCACACGAGAAGGGATACGCCTATCAATTATGTTGACTAGATTCTCATTCAAAGGGACAACAGGATCTACACTATTATATTATATAATTGTGACTAATTCAAGCACAAAAGATCATGTAAAATCCCATTCCAGTCTGCTTGGGATTTCATATAAATTTTACAAGAATATGATATATCAGGGACAGGCTGCTCAGTCTTCACTAATAATGAAATCAAGGCATGATCAGATGTCCCGACTGGAGAACCAACCTTACCAGTTATAACGCCAGGGGAGTCAGTGTATACAAGGTCCAAGCAATTACCAGACCTGTGAGTAGCTTCATTTAGGATTTGCTCACAGCCTGATTCAGAGGCAAAGTCTAAAGCTCTTAAGCCATGGCAATCAGTAGGAGAGATAGAACTTAACCACTCCCTATGGTGAGCATTAAAATCACCAACAAAGACAAAAGAAGCCTTTCTATCATCTTCTTGTATCTTAGCCATAATGGTATGAAGACAATCGAAGATAGAATCATCCATGTCTGGATATCCGGTAGATCGAACATAAATAAAAGTTGTTATGCCTGCCACAAACTTTTATTACCTGAATCTCATGACATCCACATTGATAGCAGGACTTATGAGAAGCAGGGTACTCTGTCCTAATATACACCGCCATTCCCCTGGCCCTAGGGATGGCATCACGTTTCAACATTATTGGCTTACTTAAAACCAGTTATAAGGAGCTCAGATGAGTGCCTCATATTAGAAACCAAAGTTTCTGAGCACAAAAGAATATCATACTGTCTGGACGCAACTGTAAGGTCTTGGATATTTGCATGTATTTGCATTTTATCATAGTTTATTGCTTATTATGAAATTGAGCTAATTAAAGAAAAATGAAAGAAGAAACTGCACAAAAGAGTATAAAACTAGCTGCTAATA
>NC_090758.1:4088292-4097878 GCF_036898095.1 Palaemon carinicauda
AAAATAGTTCGGGGAATGGAGAGAGAGAGAGAGAGAGAGAGAGAGAGAGAGAGAGAGAGAGAGAGAGAGGAGAGAGAGAGAGAGAGACGGGCTTTGGTAATGGCCAAAATACTTGTATAGATAAATGCATAATTATCATAGAGAGAGAAGGAACTTTGAGATATGCAGAATACTTTTATTAATAAAAAAATAGGTAAAAATTTTCAGAGAGAGAGAGAGAGAGAGAGAGAGAGAGAGAGAGAGGAGAGAGAGAGAGAGAGAGAGAGAGAGAGAGAGAGAGAGAGAGAGAGATGCTTTAATATTTTTCAGAATACTTGTATAGATAAATGCATGATTATCAGAGGAGTAAAATGAACTTTGATAATATCCAGAATACTTTTGTGAATAAACAAATAATTATCAGAGAGAGAGAGAGAGAGAGAGAGAGAGAGGACGAGAGAGAGAGAGAGAGAGAGAGAGAGAGAGAGAGAGAGAGAGAGAGTAGGTAATTTCTTGGTCCAAAATCAGATATTGAATATTCAGTATAAAATTATGCGAATTATTCATCTTTGAGAAGCAATACAAGTATTCATACCCTCTGAGAAATTGATACCATTATTGAGAAACAATACTGTTTTCCTTTCGTATAAAAAAAAAAACAACCAATAATTGTAGAGCTGGGACATTCACCCTTTCAATAATATGAGACGTTGCCACATTTTCCGCCCTATGAGTATTACTGGGTTGCAAGTAGTGGTGATTCCACAGATGTGGCACAGTTACAGCAGCGTTGCCACAGATCTTATAACCTGAATGAAGATGTTGTCATTTATTTTCTAGGTTCATTTGTGGCTTCTAACATAATAATTGAATCTGGAGTTTGAAAACAATTAGAACAGCGTTCTGGGTATCTTTTAAAATCTACTTATTAGGTCCCTGACTTTATATGGTTTTGAACGTACTGTTGCCATACATTCCATAACGGAAACTTTATTCACCGTATTACCAACAACAAATGATTACGTAAACATGGCCTCCATAGTCTACTTATTAACTCATGTTTTTATCTAAAGAATTTAGCAATATTTGCAGCAGTTTTATATAAACTTTCGGTATCGTATGTCGACAGCGATACCAAATACTTTTCGGTCCATTATCCATTAAAGAGTTAGTTACTGAATACAGAGATGTGGCAAGGGTGGAGCAGTAGTGCCACATCTCTCATCATGTAACGTGTAATGTCTTGATTTCCTAAATATTTTTATCCCTAAAGAATTTATTTTCAAAAATTATCAAGTATTGTTCCAAACATAATTCAATTCACCACTGAATTTCAGGATTATGTTTTGAATTGAAAAGTAACGAATTAAACACAGACAACAAATTAAAAACAACAGTTATCAAAAAAAGTTTTTGGCAATAAGTGAGTTGCCATTGTTCTCCAGGAACCTTAATTATAAAACTCTTGCCATTCATCGTGGTATGAAAGACAGATAGAGAGGAAGAGTAATAACGATGGAAGGAGAGAACAATAAACAACAGATTGAAGGTAATAATAATAATAATAATAATAATAATAATAATAATAATAATAATAATAATAATAATAATAATAATAATAATAATAATAATAATAATAATAATAATAATAATACTCTACCTAGTTATGACCCCCAATCATAGAGCTTCCTTTAAACATTAATCGTAAAGCTTGATGAAAAAGAAAAAAAAATAACTATCAAATATACCAGATCTCTTTCAATATCATATAATAGTAAAATATTATTCAAATGAGATATCTTTGATATATTAGTTCAATATATGTTTGGAGTAAAAAAAAAGATAGGATATTTTTGAAAAAAAAAAAATAAAATATCTAGTGAGATTATTCTTTTGTGATGATATCCAACAAAAAAATGGACCTATCAATGAAATTTGAAGTAGTAGCCACAGGCCTTTCGGGCCATTTAATCAGATTGAATAGAAAATTGTCAAAGCATTAGGCCTATACATCATAGATAAACAAAACACAAAAGACCTCCATTTTACCTATATGGGTCTATAAGCTTACTGTCGTTTTTTCTCCTTTTGTCCAAATCCATTTTTAAAAATCTCCTTCTGAAAAATCTCGACAACTTATAGAAAGAGTGTTTTACAAAAGAATTATGAATTTGTGATGCAAGTATGTTTTGAATGGTATATGAAGAGAGTCTATTTTATGGAAGAATTCTTAGACTAGATTTTCATTATGATAAATCATTCATTTATTTCATACATTTTCCCCACGATATATTTCGTTCTCATTGCATATCATCACACAGATGTATCAATAAAAGGACAGAGTATTAAATGTATAGGCGTTAATCAAATGATAAATAAGCAATTAAAAAAATTAGATACATGATTAAATAGATAAATGGTATTTGAATAAGAAAAAAAATTATTTTAACAATAGAATTAAATTATCTTTGGCTTGTGTGTGTGATATATGTTTAACTGAATGAAATCCAGACGAAATGTAATTCAAAAGGTCTAATTTTTGGGGCATAGAATGATATGCTTCAGGCATAGATACAATGAGGGACTTGATCATTTTTTAAATCAATTACTCCATCTTAACTGAATTAATTCATGGTAAAACTTAACATTGTTTTCATATACAGATTAAATTAATAGAAAATTGTACGTGTTTTTATGGGAATCTATAACAATTAAAAAACAGCAATATATAGTTTTTTTTTCTTTTTAATCACTCCATTAATGCCACGATAGATGTCAAAATAAATAGTATGAGATTTTAATTGGAACCTCGTTATAATATACCTCGGAGAAAATACTTACGAAGTATTTAGGTGACAGCTTTAAATAGCATTGCTAAAGTCTTAAAACTCCATCTTTAAGTTACCTAACCTAAAGGAAGTCCTTAAGATCGTTCTGGAAAGTCCATCTGCAAGTCCTAAGGCTTATACCTAAGATTCCTTTGGGAAGTCCTTTGGCTTCATTTTTATGTGTCCTTAGGTAACTCCTCAAGCTCAATCTTTAAGTCTCCCTGTGGAATCCAAATGCTACATCTTTATTTCTCCTTATCAAAGGCTCCATGTTTATTTAAGTGTCCCTGCCCATATCCATAAACTTAAAGTGTCCTAATGGAAGTCCTTAGGCTCCACATTTAGGTATCCTTTGGTAATTCCCCAGGATCTATCTTTAAGTCTCCTTGTGGAATTCGTAACACTTTTAACAAAATCCTAAAGTTCTATCTTTAACTAACCTTAGAGATATCCTGAGGTGCCATCTCTAGATGTCCTTGGAGAAATCTTCATACACCAGCTATGAGTGTCCTTTAGGAAGCCATAATAATCCATTTTCTATTGACCTTAGAGACGTCATTAGGCACCATCTCTAAGTGTCCTTTGGGAAGTCTTCAGGCTCCATCTTTGAGTGTCCTTAAGGTTCTATGGCTCCATCTTGTAGTGGTATTTGAGACATCCTTAGGCTCTATCTCTAAGTAGCCTTAAGGACGTCTTCAGGCTCCCCTTATTAGTTTCCTTAAGGGACTCCTAAGGCTCCATTTCTAAGTATCCTTTTTAAAGCCCTGAAGTTCTATCTCTAAGATTACATAAGTAAGCCCATAGACTCCACATTCTTCTTTACACAAGACGAGAGAGTCAAAAGTCATCTTTTCACGAATGTATTAAAGATTTTCATGTCCTCCTTCTTTGTATCCACCTCTGTTGTTACGTATGGATGAAAAAAGCTTTCCTAAGGGAAATAAATTGAAGGAGTAATAGCTCTGATGTATAAATCTAGAGGTGATGAAAGCTACTGTATGAATGACTGAAGTGTTATATAAATTTTCATAAAAGAGAGAATACGTGTTTTGATAAGTGGTTATGTTAAAGAAACTGTTTTCAATTTTTAGTATATTTTATTTAATTTACAATAATCACATATTCTTTAATTTAATCAACTTCAGCTATATATGAACTTGAAGCAATTTTCCCAAAATCAATATTGTTATTTTTTTAGTATCTAGTATTGTATTTACAAAATATTTAATCTCCTAAAACTTTATAATTTTAATCATACATTTTTCACAGATGAATATTTTTATTGTATATTTTCACATTTAACTTCTCCCTAATTTTCCAGCTTAATTCCCTTTACTTTTATTTCTTTATTGGCTTCATATGTTTAGATTATTTAATTTATTTTATTTTATTCATAACTTCTATTTATCTTGCTTGCATCACCTTTCTAATGTATTTTTATTCTATATAGCCAGCCTGACACTTGCACGAATTTGTGGCACGCATTGGCACGCCTTTTGTCGTGAACTGGCGTGAACGATGCGGGAACTGGAGTGAACGTGTCGTGAACGGTGCGTGGCATGCGTGCCAATGCGTGCCAGTCGTGGCGAGAATTTTGAAATGTTCAAAGTTTGTGGCACGCATTGTCACGACAAAATTGGCGTGAACTAGTCGTGAACGATGCTGCGAACTGGAGTGAACATGTCGTGAACAGTGCGGAATGATGCAGGAGGATGCGTGCCAGTGCGTACTAATGCGTGCCATGCCACAACAGCCACGCACAGTTCACGACGCGTTCACTCCATTTCACGCATCGTTCACGCCAGTTCACGACATGTTCACGAATATAAGCGCGTCGCAGCCTTCCCACTGACATGGGCCCCTCATTGATTGCACGACCATTTCACGCACTGGCACGCATCCTCCCGCATCGTCTCGCTCTGTTCACGACAAGTTCACGCCAGGTCCCGCAAGGTTCACGCTAGTGCCCGCCTACTCCGCCAGTAGCGCTCTCGTGGGATTTGGGGGTGTATAAATAGAGCTCCGAGGACACTCCTCGCCATTCCAGAGCTCAACAGCGAAGAGACAACATGCCCAAAAGTAGACTGACTAAAGGAAGGGGGAGAAGAATAGAGGTCAACATGATAGAGGAAACCGCTGATCGAGATTCTCCTCACTCCTCATTATCAAGTCTCGATTTCGTGATCCCGGAGACACAGCAGGATACAAGCCAGAGTCAGGTATCCAGTGATGATGAAATGAAACAGAAGTAGTGGGTTCGGATGTCAAAAAAGGAAATCCCTGACTACCGGTGGACAGAAGAGACGGAGACTGTGTTGGCCGACCTTGTCAAGGAGAACCCCATGCTGTTTGACAAGAAACACAAGGAGTGGATTAACATGGTAGCGAAGAACAGCCTGTGGGAACAAATAGGAAAGCAGCTGGATCCTCCTGCCACTGGTGCCCAATTGCAAAAAGCGATACGAGAACTTCAGGACCAGGGTTGGCAAGATTAAGAAGAAGGAGAAGAAGAGTGGAGCTGGCCAGGCCCAAAGGAGTGGCCGTGAGGACTACATCATGGAAACTTGGGCCTTCCACATACAGCACATCGTCCGGGGAGAGACAGCCTCGAGTGAGCAGTTTCCTGGCTCAGAAGCAGGTGCAGTGACGGTCAGCAACGTAGACAATGATGATGTGTGGTCCACAGGTTCCCACAGCCAAGCATCTACGAGTACCTGGAAGGACAAGGGCAAGGGGAAGCGGTCCACCCCAACAACACTTGACACCACACACAGCGACACCTATGTGTCCGAGAAGGACTTCAGTATTATATTGAAGAATGTGAGAATCCATTGTTTTTTACTTCTGTTGCATTGAAATGCTGTACTAAATTGTTACAATGTTTGTATAAAATATATATAATATATATTATATAATATATATAATATATATATAATTTATTTTTATAATATTTTTTATGTTTCAGCTTATGTCGAAAGCAGATTCCATGGCGACCCCCTCGTTCAGCACCCAGCACAAGATTGTGCACGATTTTGCGTGCCTGCTGGAAGGCTATATGCGTGCCATTCCAGAAGACCAATGGCACGAGTTCCAGATCAAGTGCCTCCACCTTGTACACCGCTACAGGGAGCGGCGTCAGGTCTTCCAGCAGCCACAGCAACAACCAGTCGTGACCTGGGTAGGCCCACAGCAACAGCAACCTTGGCAGCCCCCACAGCAACAGCAACCTTGGCAGCCCTCAGCAGCAGCAACTCTGGCATCCACCTCAACCAGCACCCTCGCAGGCACAGCCAGAGCAGCAGCAGCATCGTCCAGCCCCAGTCACCAGAGTATTCAGGCCATTCCTTCCCCCCTGGCCCCCGTACCATGGAATGGCAACCAGGGATGCCAACTCCACCGTCAGCCACCCCTGTCCAGGTGACTTCACCATCTACCTCATTACCGTCACCCACCCTTGTCTTGGCTCCTTCACCAACACCTTCAATGTCATCGCTGTCTTCGACATTCAAGACACCTTTGACACCACCCAGCTTCCCTGTCCTGACCTCAGGGACCCTCGACAGTAACCTAGATGACACCATGTCACCCTCACATCTCTACACGTCCAAGGAACTGAACACCCCACCAGTCAGCGAGTCATCCCCACGCAGTACCAAAACCACCAAGGACAAGGACATTAAGCCATGAGACACACTTGTAAATATTTGTAAATAAATGGACTGTGATACTTGTACATATATGTTGTTTTAATGTAAATAAAATATTCATTTATTTCAAAACACTTATTTTTGTCTATTACCTTAAAATACAAAGAATGAAACTGGAAACTTAAATATAATAAAAGGAAAGAAAAATAAACCCAAAACTTTTTGATGTTGGCTGTTTTAATGTAAATAAAATGATTTCTTATCTCAAATATTTCAATAACTTTAAAATGAAGAGAAAAAAAGGAAACGAAAAAAATAAATAAAAAGGAAAGAAAAATAAACCTAAGAAATTTTAATGTTTGTTGTTTTAATGTGAAAATAAAATCATTTCTTATTTCAAAATATTTCTATAACTTTAAAATGAATAGAAAAAAAATGGAAAAAAAAATAAATGAAAAGGAAAGAAAAATAAACCTTAGAGATTTTTTCATGTTTGGTGTTTTAATGTGAAATTAAATGATTTCATATTTCAAAATATTTCTATTACTTTAAAATGAAGAGACAAAAATGGAAACAAAACCAAATGAAAAGGAAAGAAAAATAAACCCCAAGAAATTTTTATGTTTGCTGTTTTAATGTAAAAATAAAATAATGTCTTATTTCATCCAAACACTTTTTCTCTATTACCAATCAAGCGCCATTTTTTTTAATTGAAAAGGAAAGAAAAATAAACCCAAGAAATTTTTATGTTTGCTGTTTTAATGTAAATATAAAATGATGTCTTATTTCATCCACAAACTTTCTTTTTCTTTACTACCAATCAAGAGCCATTTTTTTTTTATAAAAACGAAAGAAAAATAAACCCAAGAAATTTTTTTGTTTGCTGTTTTAATGTAAATATGAAATGATGTTTTATTTCATCAGCACACTTATTCTTCTCTATTTCCTCAAAATCAAGAGTCAAAAAAATTATTTCTGTTTGCTGTTTTAGTGTAAAAATAAAATGATTTCTTATTTCAACACACTTAGTTTTTTCTATTACCTTGTAATCAAGAGCCTTAAAACTTTTCATGTTTGCTGTTTTTAATGTAAAATAAAAATGCTTTCTTGTTCCAAAGCAAATAAAATGAAAAAAAAAACTCAATAAACAGAAAGAAAAATAAACCAAAAAATAAAGGGACAAAAAAAAAAAAACCCACCAAGGATGAGATGAGACACTTGTAAATAATTGGAATGTAATACTTGTACATATTTGATGTCTGCTGTTTATATGTAAATCAAAGGCTTTCTTATTGAAAAAATAAAGGCCAACAAAAATACAAACGAAAAAGATACGTTTCTTTTATTAACAAAATGGAACAACTATGCAGCTCATGGAGGTACTACAATTTTTTCTTGCCAAGGGACAGCACCAGCAGGGGACATGTAGTAATGTGAAAGGTAGTCCCGCTGATCCTTTGCATCCTTCTGGGTATGATGGCCAGTTAGAGGCATCAGCCCATGCAGGTGTTGCTCATCTCCTCCATCCACCAGGGATCAGAGCATGTGTGTCCGGATCTTCGAAGTCCACTTCTGACAAAGCACCTGGGTATTTGATGAGGACGAGGTTGTGCAGGACACAGGCACACATGGTGATCAGGTTGATGGTGTCGGGGTTCTGCTGCATCATCGTCAAGAAGCAACGGAACCTTTGACTTAAAATTCCTAAGGCATTCTCCACGACACGTCGGGCACGAAACAACATGTAGCTATATATGCGTTCTCGTAGGACTTGTGACCCATGGGAGAATGGTTTCATCATCCAAGTTCGGAGAGCAAAGGCGTCATCCCCTACGGAGTGATAGGGCACTGGGTGGTCATCATTAGGGAGTGGTTCTGGTTGAGGCACTCCAGCTCTGTTGTCTTCTACAGCATCATGCAGAGAACAGTTGCTCCATGTTCCTCCATCAGACGCACCACCCTCTGCCCCAACATCCACATAGAGGAACTTGTAGGAAGCATCTGCCAATGCCATCAGTACAATGCTGTAGAAACCCTTATAATTGTAGTAGTAAAAGCCAGCATTGCGTGGCTTCTTTATGGCGATGTGCTTTCCGTCCACAGCCCCCAGACAGTTGTGGTAATTCCATCTGGAGCTAAACTGGGCAGCAACTTACTTCCAGGCCTCTTCAGTTTTGGGGCAGCACAGCACTTCGTCCTTGTAGGCCGCGATGATGGCTTTACACACCTCGGGTATGAACTTGCAGATGGTACTTGCATCAACCCTGAAGCTGTACTCCACACTTTGATACGAATTTCCAGTGGTTAAAAAGCGGAGGGTGACAGCAATCTTGAGTCCAACTTGAAGCGGTTCCCTCATGAAGGTGGACTACTTCAGGAGGTGCGGGGTTAACTTCTCAACCATCTCTTGAAACAGGTCAGGTGTGATTCTGAGGTAATTTTTGTAGCCCCTTGGATCTTCCTTATGGAGTTCAGTCAATAGACTGTCATACTGTCCAAACTCGTGCCTTCTGGTTAACCATTCCCTGACCCACACTTTCCTTTGTATCTTTCTTCGAGGTGGGCTGCCTTTTGTTTCTCTTTTTCCTCTGCCAGCCTTTTCTGCTGCTCTCCAACAAAGGCTAGAGCAGCTACCAGGTATAGGAATCTTCTCCTCTTTGCAATGGTGTCTCTGACAGTAAGCATTGTTGTCTCTTCCGAAGCCAATCCAAGAATGTCCTCGGGTTGGAGGAAGCCCCGTCTTTATATGGCGTGGCCAAGTCGTGAACTGGCGTGAACAATGCGTGAACGATGCGTGGTAATGCGGAAAGATGCTTGAACGTGTCGGGAACTTGTCCGTGAACTAGTCGTGCCAATTCGTGCCATGTCGTGAACGTGTCGTGAACTTGTCGTGAACTTGTGAACTATGCGTGAACGTGTCGTGAACTTGTCGTGAACTTGTGAACTATGCGTGAACGTGTCGTGAACTTGTCGTGAACAGTGCGGGAACCTCCCAGTGCGTGCCACAAAAGTGGCACGCACTGGCACGCATTTTGCGTGCCAATGCGTGCCAGAAATTCGTGCAAGTGTCAGGGTACCCTATGAAATTATCCTATTATAACTGCTCTCCTTAGTAATTCATACTATTCTATA
>NC_090758.1:4098378-4100878 GCF_036898095.1 Palaemon carinicauda
AATCGTTTCTTCAACATAACCACATATCAAACGACATATCCTCCCCTTTACGAAAATTAGTATAATTCTTCGGTCATTCATACAGTAACTTTAATCACCAGTAGATTTATACAACACAGCTATTACTCCTTCAACTTATTCCCCTTCGTAAAGCTTGTTTCATCCATACGTAACAACATAGGTAGATACAACAAATGAGGATATAAAAATCTTTGATAAATTCTTGAAAGGATGACTATCGACTCTCTCGCTTTGTGTAGAGAAGAAAGGGAGCCTATGTGCTTTCTTATGCAATCTTTGAGATGGAACTTTAGGAATTTAAAAAAGACACTTAGAAATGGAGCCTTAGGAGTCCCTTAAGGAGACTCAACAATGGAGCCTGAGGACTTCTCTAAGGACACTTAGAGAAAGAGCAGAAGGATGTCTCTAAGACCACTTAAAGACGAAGCCTTAGAACATCCTTAAGGGGAGTCAAAGATGGAGCCTGAGGGCTTATCTAAGAGCACCTAGAGAAAGAGCACAAGGACATCTTTAAGACACCTTAAAGACGGAGACTTACAACATCCTTAAGGGGAGTCAAAAATGGAGCCTGAGGGCTTATCTAAGAGCACTTAGAGAAAGAGCACAAGGACATCTCTAAGACCACTTAAAGACGGAGCTTTAGAACATCCTTAAGGGGAGTCAAAAATGGAGTCTGAAGACTTCCTTAATGCACTCATAGATGGAGCCCAAGATCCTCTATAAGACCACTATAAGTTGGAGCCATAAAATTACCTTAACAACACTCAAAGATGAAGTCTAAAGACTTCCCAATGGATACTTAGAGATGGTGCCTAGGAACGTCTTTAAGGCAATAGAAAATGGGGCCTTAGGACTTTTTAAAGGACACTCATTGATGAAGCATGAAGATTTCCCTAAGGACACTTAGAAATGGAGCCTAATGATATCTCTAAGGTTAACTAAAGATGGAACCTTAAAATTTAGTTAAAGGTGTTATGACTTTCACAAGGAGAATAAAAGATAAAACCAGGGGAATTGGTGAAGGACCCCTAAATGTGGAGCCCAAGGACTTCCCTTAGGACACTTTGAGTCTTTGGATATGACTACGTACACTTAAAGATGGAACCTTAGAACTTTAAAAAAGGATTGAGCTTGAGGAGTTCCCTAAGGACAGATAAAATGGAGCCAAAGGACTTTCCACAGGACACATAGGTATAAAGCCTTAGATAGAACTTGTAGAAAGACACTTCAGAAGGATCTTAAGGAATTCCCTCAGGTTACTTAAAATATGGAGTTTTAGGACTTTAGCCATGCCATTTTAGCTGTAACCAAAATAATTCCTAAGTACTTCTCCCAGAGATACATTATAACAGGGTTCTAATCAAGATTTCATACTATTTATTTTGACATCTATCGTGACTAATGGAGTGAATTTATAAAAGAAAAAAAAAACAAGTATTTTTAGATTTTTATAAAAACACGTATAATTTCCCAGGAATTTAATCAGTATATGAAAACACTATTAAGGGTTTACCATGAATTAATTCAGTTAAGATGGAGTAATCGATTTAAAAAAAGATAAAGGGCCTCATTGTATATATGCCTGAAGCATATCATTCTATGCCCCAAAAATTTGACCTTTTTAATTGCATTTTCTCTAGACTTCTGCCAGTCAAACATATATCACGCACAAAATCCAAAGATAAGTTAATTCTAGTGACCAAATAATTTCTTTTCTTATTCAAATATCATTTATCTATTTAATCATGTATTTATTTTTTTTTATTTTTCAATGCTTATTTGTCATTTGATTAACTCGCCTATACACTTAATAATCTGTCTTCTACTGCTACATCTATGTGATTATATGCAATGGAGATGTAATATATCGTTGGAAAAATTTATAAAATAAATGAATGATTTATTATAATGAAAGTCTAGTCCAAAAAATTGGCCAAAAAATAGATTCTCTTCATATACCATTCAAAACATACTTGCCTCACAAATTCCCAAGTCCATATAGAAATACATTGTTGAAATGTATAACAACAGATACATACTGAGTTTTTCTTTTGTAAAACTCCTAGTTCTATAAGTTGTCGAGATTTTTCAGAAGGAAAAATTTTTAAATGGATTTGGACAAAAGGAGAAAAAAACGACAGTAGGCTTATAGACCCATATAGGTAAGATGGAGGTCTTTTGTGTTTTGTTTATCTATGATGTATAGGCCTAATAGGCCATTTTCTATTCAATTTGATTCAGTGGCCCAGAAGACCTGTGGTTCCTACTCCTAAATATTATTGATATGTCCATTTTTGTTGGATTTCATCACAAAAGAATAATCTCACTAGATTTTTTTTACAAAAATATCCTATCTTTTTTTTTTTTGCTCCGAAAAAAAATATTGAACTAATATATCATTGATACCTCATTTGAATATTTTATTATTATATGATATTGAAAGAGATCTGGTACATTTGATATTTTATTGTTTTTATTT
>NC_090758.1:4115878-4118378 GCF_036898095.1 Palaemon carinicauda
TATTTATTCAAAACTGTTCATCAACTTTTCGTCTTTTTTATTCATGAATGGAAATAATAGTGTTTAGCCAATTACTCCAGTTTGCATAACTGTTTTCCTGAGAGGATTCACCGTGATGTCAAAGGTGGGTTTTGTTCATATTTATTTTATGATTGATAATTCATTGAACAATGATTCCTGATTTTGAAATTAGATTTTGGAACTCTCTCGAGGCTTTCATGATCCCGTGGTTCAAAGTCTCTTACAATGCGCTCCGCATTAAATTTCCTAAAGACCTACTCTTCTACCTGGCAATACTCTATATTTAGGATAAAAGTAACTTTTAATTAGAGAGATGAATACTGGAATACCTTTGCTCACATATCTAGAAGCTGCTCTAATATCAAGACTTCACATGTTATACACAATTTCAAATTAAATTAAAAACACATTTATTTAATCAACTATTTTTTTATAATTACATAAAAATTTGTAGGAAAACTAAATAATAAATTGTTTTGATACCTTTATGGTAACACGAGAGAAAAGTATCTTAAAAGGGGTGGATGGCAACCATGCACGCGAGCCTTTGGATAACTTCCCTTGAGTTCTGCATAGATCTAAATTTTTACATATAAACACTTGAATGATTAATAATAGAACTAAATACCTAATCAATTGAGTAGATTCCCTCAAAGTGACGGAAGAATGAAATATCTTAAATGTACCAAATGGCAATCGCACCCCAACAGTAAAATTACTTAACTGGCGCATATTGCAACTTGGGTTCCGCTTAGACTTAAAGTGTGATCACAGAAAGAAAAAAAAAAGGAAGAAAATATCACCTCATTTGCACTAAACTCTCATCCCATTTTAAATTATGGAAGAGATATTCTTCTCAACTTCGTCCTTCATCAGGAATTGAATAGTCTTGGACTTCCTGCCGGAGTTACAGCCTCATCTCCCTCGGCGCTAAGATGAATAATGCATCACCGGCAACTCGGGGTATTACGTTTCAGGATGTCGCTTTGCGACATTTTTTTTTACTGCGATTACAGTGAAAAAAAAGTAATTTTTTTCTTTGTCGCGTGGAGTTTAAGTATTTGAGGTAAATAAAGTTGGTAAAACTTATAAAAGTTATGAATGTTTAATCAAATCTTTTTGGTAAGTCAACCAGGATATATCAGTCCATTTTCAATTTTTATTAAACATGTATAAGCATATATATATATATATATATATATATATATATATATATATATATATATATATATATATATATATATATATATATAGATAGATATGTGTGTGTGTGTGGTGTGTGCGTGTATGTGTGTGTTTGTGTATGAATGTGCGTGTGTGTGTATTGTCAACTCGATTTCCCTTCCAAATAATTGCATGAAACAGAACGTCATGATCATAGTCCTTAATTACATATCGTAATTGGCCCTTTGATCCCGTTCGCTTGATGTCCTTTTTCAGATTACTCAACTGCTAATCCCATCAGGATCTCCCTAAATCTTGGCAGGAAGACTTTTGTGTTAAATGGATGGGAAGACGATGGGGAAGGTGAGAGGTTTTAAGAGACCCCTCTGGTGGCATCACCGATTTATTGAGTTGCCATCTCTGCTTTTACTGACTAACGACTTTACCATTTATAGAGAGTTGCCAGTTTCTTCTTTTTTGCTGTCTGGTGATGTTACCATTTATAGAGAGTTGCCAGTTTTCTTCTTTTCGCTGTCTGGTGAGGTTACCATTTATAGAGAGTTGCCAGTTTCTTTTTTTTTGCTGTCTGGTGATGTTACCATTTATAGAGAGTTGCCAGTTTCTTCTTTTTTGCTGTCTGGTGATGTTACCATTTATAGAGAGTTGCCAGTTTCTTCTTTTCGCTGTCTGGTGAGGTTACCATTTATAGAGAGTTGCCAGTTTCTTTTTTTTTGCTGTCTGGTGATGTTACCATTTATAGAGAGTTGCCAGTTTCTTCTTTTTTGCTGTCTGGTGATGTTACCATTTATAGAGAGTTGCCAGTTTCTTCTTTTCGCTGTCTGGTGAGGTTACCATTTATAGAGAGTTGCCAGTTTTCTTTTTTTTTTGCTGTCTGGTGATGTTACCATTTATAGAGAGTTGCCAGTTTCTTCTTTTTTGCTGTCTGGTGATGTTACCATTTATAGAGAGTTGCCAGTTTCTTCTTTTCGCTGTCTGGTGAGGTTACCATTTATAGAGAGTTGCCAGTTTCTTTTTTTTTGCTGTCTGGTGATGTTACCATTTATAGAGAGTTGTCAGGTTCTCTGATTACTAGTATCTGTTAATGTTACCATTTGTAGACATGCCAGTGTATTTTCTATCACTTTCCCGGTGACGTCACTAATATATTGATAGTTGCCAGTTTCTTCTATTTCAACTGTGTGATGATGTCATCATCTGTAGATATTACTTACTTTTTTTTTTGTACTGACTGATGTACATTACCATTTCTAGAGCTACCAGTTTCTGTTTTTTATGTATGATGATGTTATCATTT
>NC_090758.1:4125878-4133108 GCF_036898095.1 Palaemon carinicauda
TTGTACAGAGTTATTTTCTTTTATTTTGTTCAATTAGCTCAATTTCATAATAAGCAGTGAACTATAATTAAATGCAAATACATTTGAAAAAGCTTGAAGAAACAATACACTTTATTAGATAGCCATGTTTTGCAATCCTCTCTTCGGAGATTAGCAACACAAGAGTAAGTCATATTAGTAGCTAATTTCCTACTTTATTGTACAGAGATTATTATTTTTCTTAGTTGCAATTCAAAATAATAATAAGTAGTTTAGTGTTACTATGTTCAATTGTGTTTGCAAAAAAAAAAAAAAAAAAAAAAATACACTATGTCAGATAACCATGTTTTGCAATCTTATCTGTAGAGATTGGCAATCCAAGATTAAGTCATATTAGCAGCAAATATTCCATCTGTTGTACATGAGAAGTTTAATGTGATAAAGTTTGATTAGGATTATTAACGCTTATATGAATAATACACTTTATCAAATAACCACAGTTTACAATTTGCTTGATGTTAGAGTAAGTCCTTTTGGCAGCCATTTTCTCCCTCTATGATTAGGTCTTATTAAATGTAGATAAGTATCAGTATTTGTATTTATTATCAAGAAATAATAATTTATATAAAGGCGCATGTCGACATTTTTTTTTTTGGCAGCTACCCCCCAAAAAATTAGGGGAAGTGTCTTGGTAAAAAGTTGTGTGTACATATGTGTGGCGTGTGTGTGCGTATCTTCCATATATCAAATGCATAAAAACCAAAAAGAACCTTAATAGAAAAGTCCCAAATTTCAACATTACCTCTTCATTTATTTTTACTACGCAATAAAAGCAGGTTTTTACGGGCCAACAAATCGTCTTTTATTCTAAGAGTTTTTACCATCTCAAAAAGGGTTTATGTCAAGTAATTTCCTCTTAGATAAAAAATGAAAGACAAAGGATATTCTGAGTTTTAATTATTAACGTTAAGTTGGGAATAAGTAATTTTTTCCTTTTAGTGGACACGATTATGACAAGATATTAATGTGGTAATAATAATAATAATAATAATAATAATAATAATAATAATAATAATAATAATAATAATAATAATAATAATAATAATAATAATAATAATAATAATCATAATGATAATAATAATAATAATAATCTTATCTTAGTTCTGGGTGATATAACTCATAGCATTAATATGTCAAAAGCTTGTGAAGGACCGTGGTAGAGTGATGTCATAATAATGTCGCAAGAATGTCCTTAGGATGTCAGTAGGATGTCCCAATTGCTGACATCAGGTCGAGGAAACCTATAATCTCCTAATAGGATGTGACGTCCGTTGTCTGGTTGGCAGTCCTAATAATGCTCCCACGTTTAATTATATATCTTCGACTGTGAGCTGGAAGAGAGAGAGAGAGAGAGAGAGAGAGAGAGAGAGAGAGAGAGAGAGAGAGAGAGAGAGAGAGAGAGAAAGTGATTGGGTTTGAAATCCATTGCCAATGATGGACAGGAAACGGAGGAGAATGATACTTGATTCTTCTCTCTCTCTCTCTCTCTCTCTCTCTCTCTCTCTCTCTCTCTCTCTCTCTCTCTCTCTCTCTCTCTCTCTCCCTCACCTATAATTATAAAGAAAGATGTTTCACAAAGGTAATTAATGTTCAGGGCATTAATGGTCACGAAAAGCAGGGGAGTCTGCCCCGCACTCTTTCACCTTCTTTAATCAATATATCACCCTAATTTCCACTCCTCTAATGTTTGTCGTAGGTAAGATGCAGTAAAGCGAATAAAAGAAGTGGGCATACCCACTGGCTATATCTGCAAATTCATCATTAATAGAAACCATAATAATTTAGTTCCAAACTCGCAAGGAAAAAAATAGTCTCGGTTATAGTGAGAAGAATATAAAAAGGGAGCAGACCCATTTGCCTTTTTGTTAAGCTAAGATAAGATAAGCAATGTAGATGACTGAAAAGATATCTAGTGACGCCTACAGTAAACTCAGGGGAGGAACACCAGCTGTTGGTAACGACAGTTTCCTTAACAAGGTAGTTCTGTGAGAACTAATAATTACCCCATGATAATTTAGTTATCTTTCCTTCTTTGAGTTGTTTAAAAGGTTAGAGGGAAGTAAAAGGCTTCAGTATCCCATAAGCAACGAGTGTGTATACATAGTTCTTTCTTGACTTACTGTTTGGTGTGTACAGTATATTGTGATGTCACCAAAACTGATATTGTTTAAATTCTCTCATATTTTCATGCTAATTTAGAACGTAAAGTTCTACAGATTTATCAAAACCTGATTTTATGTCTTATACAAATGAAGCCTTGCTCACCCCCGTTAAATTTCCTACATCTCCCCTTTTCTACTTGACCATTCTTTGTATTTAGGATAAGTGTAAGTTTTTAACTCTATAGATTTATACAGAAATACCTTTGCTTATGTAGATGGAAGCGGCTCTCATATCAAGACTTCACATGTTATACATAATATCAGGTTAGGTGAAAAACACGTTTATAAAATTAAACTTTTGTAATGACTGAAAAGACTTATAAAATCTGTAGGAAAACTAAACAATTAATTAATTTATTACTTCCATTGCAATGCAAGATGGAAGTATCTTAAAAAGAGGCGGATGGCAACCGCACGCGTCGTCGAATAAATTCGCTGGTGTATATGGTAACTTAAGTTTGGCTTAGACCTAAATTTTGACATATAAACGCTTAAATAATTAATAATAGAGCTAAATACTTAATCAAGTGAGTAGATTCCCTCAAAGTGACAGAAGTTGGAATATCTTAAATGGAGAAAACGGCATCCATACTCCCACAGTAATATTATTCATCTGGTGCATATGGCAACTTGGGCTCCGCTTAGACTTAAAGTTTGATCACAAAAAGAAAAAAAAGGAGCAAAATATTGCCTCATTTGCACTAAAGTCTCATCCCATCTTAAATTATGGAAGAGATATTCTTCTCAACTTCCTCCTTCATCGGGAACTGAAAAGTCTTAGACTTCCTGCCGGAGTTACAGCCTCATCTCCCTCGGCGCCAGGATGAATAATGCATCACCGGCAACTCGAGGTATTACGTTCCAGGATGTCGCTTTGCGACCTTTTTTTACAGCAATTATAATGGAAAAGAATTATTTTTTTCTTTGCCACGTGGAGTTTAAGTATTTGAGGGCAGGGTAAATAAAGTTGGTAAAACTTATAAAAGTTATGAATGTATAATTAAGTCTTTATGGTAATTCAACCAAGATATATCAGTCCATTTTCAATTTTCATTATACATGCATAAGCATATATATATATATATATATATATATATATATATATATATATATATATATATATATATATATATATATATATATATATATATATTATATACATACATGTGTGTGTGTGTTTGTGTGTGAGTGTGCGTGTGTGTGTATTGTCAACTCGATTTCTTTCCAAATAATTGCATGAAACAGAACGTCATAATCATAGTCCTTAATTACATATCGTAATTGGCCCTTTGATCCCGTTCTCTTGATGTCCTTTATCAGATTAATCTACTGCTAATCCCATCATGATCTCCCTAAATCTTGGCAGGAAGACTTTTGTGTTAAATGGATGGGAAGACGATGGGGAAGGTGAGAGGTTTTAAGAGACCCCTCTGGTGGCATCACCGATTTAATGAGTTGCCATCTCTGCTTTTACTGACTAACGACGTTGCCATTTATTGAGAGTTGCCAGTTTCTACTTTTTTTCTGTCTGGTGATGTTACCATTTATAGAGAGTTGCTAGTTTCTTCTTTTTTGCTGTCTGGTGATGTTACCATTTATAGAGAGTTGCCAGTTTCTTCTTTTTTGCTGTCTGGAGATGTTACCATTTATAGAGAGTTGTCAGGTTCTTTGATTTTTTAATATCTGATAATGTTACCATTTGTAGACATGACAGTTTATTTTTTATCACTTTATTGTGACGTCACCAATATATTGATAGTTGCCAGTTTCTTCTATTTTAACTGTGTGATGATGTCACCATCTGTAGATATTACTTACTTTTTTGTACTGACTGATGACCTTGCCATTTGTAGAGCTACCAGCTTCTATTTTTATGTATGATGATGTCATCGTTTATAGAGAGCTGCCAGTTTCTTTCTAGCTGTCTGAGGATCAACAGATATAGAGTATTTCCGTTCATAATTACCTTTGCTAACTTCGTTATGAAGGTTATATTTTGAAAGGTGTGTATCAATTTGTTTATAACTCTGTCTGTGTTTGTGGTTTCCATAGCTCAAAAACTATTTGACCGAATCTCATAAAATTTGATAGGATGCTCAGTCATGAGGCATGGGCAATTTGATTACAATTTGGGAGTGATGAGGTTAAGAGTAAAGGCCAAGGTCACAAAAAGGTCAATTTTGCAATATCGTGGTTAATGTTTTATCCGCTTTGCATGAAACTTGATTCCATGTTAACAAATATATTGCAAGCAAAGGTATGCGCTCAGCTTAGTGGCCTTCAATTTGCATAGAGTTACTAGTTTCTTCCTTTTCATGAAATTTCTCCTTAGATACATCACACCAATATAATGATATGTATTTCTTAACACTAAGAATTTGCCCAAATATTGATTGTCACATAATTCTTCCTCCCACCACATATATAAAACGTATTTATTCATATATCAGAATTTGTATCAGAATTAGGTACAAACACTTAACAGATAAATACTGTTTTCTCAAGAAAATAACAACTAAATGCATTCTATGATATTTATCAAATAAATCTATATGAAATTAATAGATATGATAATTTTCCTTTATTATTTTTAACTGTCTCTAACCTACCAAATGATATTATCTTTAACTGAACAAAAACTATCCAAAATGCCTTCTAAAAAAGGCTTACAGAAAATACCCCTCCCCGATCCATATCAGACCCGCTTCTAACCCCCCCCCCCCCTCCCGCTTCTTCTCTCTCCCTGATACCACACGCCCCCCCCCCCCCCCCCCCCTCCGACAAAACTCATCTGCCTGACAGAAAGTCTCTTGAGACCCGGAATTCCTTCGAAGGTGTAATTTGGGTTGGACGATAAGTGCTATTAATTCTACATTCATGTTCTCACCATCTTCAATTTGTCGCCTCAAGAGAACTTGGAGGAGTTTTAGAGATACTTAGACGATTTGGGAATTTTAGATGTAAGTCTAAATTACATTATTTAAATCATAATTGATATGGTTTTCATAAATGATTCTTATAAACACTTTATATGCTAATGTAAAAGTCAAATCGTTAAGTCGTCAGTCCATTACATATGGTTCACTGTAGGAGCTATTTACTTTTCAGCACCTAATTTCACCCACGTATAATTCCATGGAAGACCCAGGCCTACATGGCTGAGGACTAAGCAATTTAACCTCCATATATCTCTCTGGAACACCCAGTAAACAGCTTAAAATCAGGATTCCAGACAGGGATCGATCTGCTGCCATGCTAATGCTTGGCGAACACGTTACCACTGTACGACCCAGGAGAGAGAGAGAGAGAGAGAGAGAGAGAGAGAGAGAGAGAGAGAGATAGTAAACCTCTAATAAAAAAGCATGAATTACATATACATATGCTTATTATGACTGTTTTATTTCGATTCGTTAAACATGAATTGAAGCAAGTTATTAACGCAATACTGGTTAGCTGGGCAATGTCCATCTGGCTTATCTGTCATTTCTCATATGGTAATGATCATTTCCCACAATAATTCACCTTCAGATTAATCTGGCTATTTGTTTAGACTCATCGTCCATTATGGGAATCACCACAATTTTTCGCTCAGTGATTCCAAACAGTGAGCCAGGGATTATTTCCATGTGGTTTGGTTGATTCTTCATGTATTGTGGGGTGTGGGAGGAGGTTGTGGGCAGGATAGAGAGGTATTGTTTGTTCTTGTGGGAATTATGGGAATTATGGAAGGCTGTAGTGTATAATTAACTTTCTGATTCATTACATAATCGTCGTTGAATTATGAAAAGGTTCAGTGAGACATATATATATATATATATATATATATATATATATATATATATATATATATATATATATATATATATATATATATATGTATATATGTATATATATATATATATATATATATATATATATATATATATATATATATACGGATATATACACACACACACACATATATATATATATATATATATATACATATATATATATATATGTATATATATATATATATATATATATATATATATATATATATATATATATATATACACGTATATATATATATATATATATATATATATATATATATATATATATATACGTATATATATATATATATATATATATATATATATATATACGTATATATATATGTATATATATATATATATATATATATATATATATATATATATATATATATATATATATATATATATATACTGACTCAAAAAGGGATATATATATAATATATATATATATATATATATATATATATATATATATACATATCTATATATATATATATATATATATATATATATATACTATATAAATATATACAAACATTTAAATAATGTATATATATATGCAAATATATACATATATATGCATATATATATATATATATATATATATATATATATATATATGTATATATATATATATATATATATATATATATATATATATATATATATATATATATAATATTTATGTATATATACATATATATATATATATATACTTATATATATATATATATATATATATATATATATATATATATATATATATATCTATATGTATATATATACATAAGGGGGGAGAGAGAGAGAGAGAGAGAGAGAGAGAGAGAGAGAGAGAGAGAGAGAGAGAGAGAGAGAGAGAGAGTCTTATCATAAAAGCCCGAGTGGAGGAACCCCACCTTAACTTCACATATATCTCAATTTCACATTCATACGTTTTATGTGACGCCTACAGTCCACCGTCTCCTATGCAAATTAGGTATTTCTGAATAAATCCAGGTATTAGGGAGGGCCGACCGGAAGCGGAGGAAAAGGAAAAATGAATTTCGTTGAGATTAAATGTTTTTTTGATTTTGGCTAAATGAAGATTTTTAGGGAACGTGTGAGACTGACTCTCTTCGTGGTATATTATATT
This sequence comes from Palaemon carinicauda, assembly GCF_036898095.1. NCBI lineage: Eukaryota > Metazoa > Arthropoda > Malacostraca > Decapoda > Palaemonidae > Palaemon > Palaemon carinicauda. Next base: position 4,133,030 of record NC_090758.1, read on the forward strand.
GGGAGATTTAGATTTTGATTTTAAAGGAATCTAGGAATTGATTATTTGTTTACTATAAATAGAGAGGAAGATCATATCA
>NC_090758.1:4133608-4148608 GCF_036898095.1 Palaemon carinicauda
TGATTATTGTTATTCAAGAAAAATGTACTAAAAATTTAAAATAGTTTCTTCAACATAACCACATATCAAACGACATATCCTCCCCTTTATGAAAATTAGTATAATTCTTCGGTCATTCATACAGTAACTTTAATCACCAGTAGATTTATACAACACAGCTATTACACCTTCAACTTATTCCCCTTCGCAAAGCTTGTTTCATCCATACGTAACAACATAGGTAGATACAACAAATGAGGATATAAAAATCTTTGATATATTCTTGAAAGGATGACTGTCGACTCTCTCTCCTTGTGTAAAGAAGAAAGTGGAGCCTATGTGCTTTCTTATGCAATCTTTGAGAAGGAATTCAAGGAATTTAAAAACGACACTTAAAAATGGAGCCTTAGGAGTCCCTTAAGGAGACTCAAAGATTGAGCCTGAGGACTTCTCTAAGGATACTTAGAGAAAGAGCAGAAGGTTGTTTCTAAGACCACTTGAAGACGAAGCCTTAGAACATCCTTAAGGGGAGTCAAAGATGGATCCTGGGGGCTTATCTAAGAGCACTTAGAGAAAGAGCACAAGGACATCTCTAAGATCACTTAAAGACGGAGCCTTAGAACATCCTTAAGGGGAGTCAAAAATGGAGTCTGAAGACTTCCTTAATACACTCATAGATGGAGCCTAAGATCCTCTATAAGACCACTATAAGTTGGAGCCATAAAATTACCTTAACAACACTCAAAGATGAAGTCTAAAGACTTCCCAATGGATACTTAGAGATGGTGCCTAGGAACGTCTTTAAGGCAATAGAAAATGGGGCCTTAGGACTTTCTAAAGGACACTCATTAATGGAGCATGAAGTTTTCCCTAAGGACACTTAGAAATGGAGCCTAATAATATCTCTAAGGTTAATTAAAGATGGAACCTTAAAATTTAGTTGAAGGTGTTATGACTTTCACAAGGAGAATAAAAGATAAAACCAGGGGAATTGGTGAAGGACCCCTAAATGTGGAGCCCAAGGACTTCCCTTAGGACACTTTGAGTCTTTGGATATGACTACGTACACTTAAAGATGGAACCATAGAACTTTAAAAAGGATTGAGCTTGAGGAGTTTCCTAGGGACAGATAAAATGGAGCCAAAGGACTTTCCACAGGACACATAGGTATAAAGCCTTAGCTAGAACTTGTAGAGAGACACTTCAGAAGGATCTTAAGGAATTCTCTCAGGTTACTTAAAATATGGAGTTTTAGGAATTTAGCCATGCCATTTTAGTTGTAATCAAAATAATTCCTAAGTACTTATCCCAGAGATACATTATAACAGGGTTCTAATCAAGATTTCATACTATTTATTTTGACATCTATCGTGACTAATGGAGTGAATTTATAAAAGAAAAAAAAAAGGTATTTTTAGATTCTTATAAAAACACGTATAATTTCCTAGTAATTTAATCAGTATATGAAAACACTATTAAGGGTTTACCATGAATTAATTCAGTTAAGATGGAATAATCGATTTAAAAAAAGATAAAGTGCCTCATTGTATATATGCCTGAAGCATATCATTCTATCCCCCAAAAATTTGACCTTTTTAATTGCATTTTCTCTAGACTTCTGCCAGTCAAACATATATCAAACACACAATCCAAAGATAAGTTAATTCTAGTGACCAAATAATTTTTTTCTTATTCAAATATCATTTATCTATTTAATCATGTATTATTTTTTTTAAATGCTTATTTGTCATTTGATTAACTCGCCTATACACTTAATAATCTGTCTTGTACTGGTACTTCTATGTGATGATATGCAATGGAGATGTAATATATCGTTGGAAAAATGTATAAAATAAATGAATGATTTATTATAATGAAAATCTAGTCCAAAAAATTTTCCCAAAATAGATTTTCTTCATATACCATTCAAAACATACTTTCCTCACAAATTCCCAAGTCCATATAGAAATACATTGTTGAAATGTATAACAACAGATACATACTGAGTTTTTCTTTTGTAAAACTCTTAGTTCTACAAGTTGTCGAGATTTTTCAGAAGGAAAAATTTTTAAATGGATTTGGACAAAAGGAGAAAAAACGACAGTAGGCTTATAGACCCATATAGGTAAGATGGAGGTCTTTTGTGTTTTGTTTATCTATGATGTATAGGCCTAATGCTCTGGCCATTTTCTATTCATTTTGATTCAGTGTCCCGAAAGACCTGTTGTTCCTACTCCTAAATATTATTGATATGTCCATTTTTGTTGGATTTCATCACAAAAGAATAATCTCACTAGATTTTTTTTTTTACAAAAATATCCTATCTTTTTTTTTTCTCCGAAAAAAAATATTAACCTAATATATCAAAGATACCTCATTTGAATATTTTATCATTATATGATATTGAAAGAGATCTGGTACATTTGATATTTAATTTTTGATTTTTTTTTTGCATCAAGCTTTAGAACTAATGTTTAAAGGAAGCTCTTTGATTGGGGGTCATAGCTAGGTAGAGTATTATTATTATTATTATTATTATTATTATTATTATTATTATTATTATTATTATTATTGTTGTTGTTACCTCCAATCTGTTGTTTCTTTTTCTCTCCTTTCCTCGTTATTACTCATCCCCCCTTCAGTCTTTCATTCCACGTTGTTGTTGGGGTATTAAAGCCAACACTTGTTGTTGGCACGGGCCTTTCCCTTGGTTGGCCCGTAGGCATTCCACGATGAATGGCAAGAGTTTTATAATCAAGCATCCCAGAGAACAATGGCAACTCACTTGTTGCCAAAAACTTCTTTTTGACAACTATTGCTTTTTATTTGTTGTCTGTGTTTAATTCGTTGTAAGTTCCCGTTTAATTCGAAATATAATCCTTAAAATCAGTGATGAATGAAATTGTGTTTGGGAATATTACTTGATGTTATTTCAAATAATTTCTTTCGAGATGAAAATATCTGAGAAATAGAAAAATTACATGTTACATGATGAGAGATGTGGCACGTCTGATCCACCTGTTGCCACATCTCTGTATTCAGTAACTAACGCTTCAATGGGTAATGGACCGAAATATATGTAGCACACTTCCAATTTCCCTTGACTATATCATGTATATATATATATATATATATATATATATATATATATATATATATATATATATATATATATATATATATATATATATATATATATATATAAATATATATATACACATATGTATACATATATATACATTATATATATATATATGTGTGTAGATATCATATATATCATGTATATATATATATATATATATATATATATATATATATATATATATATATATATATACACATATGTATACATATATATACACACACACACACACACATATATATATATATATATATATATATATATATATATATATATATATATATATATATATATATATATATATATATATATGTATATATGTATATATATATGTGTATATATATACATACATACATACATATATATATATATATATATATATATATATATATATATATATATATATATATATATATATATATATATATATATATATATATATATATATATATACATGATATATATGATATATATACACACATATATATATATATATAAAATATATATATATATATATATATATATATATATATATATATATATATATATATATATATATATATATATATATATATATATATATATATATATATATTTTTTATATATATATATATGTATATATCAAATATAACATTTATATATATATATATGTATTTTTATATATATATAAATATATATATATATATATATATATATATATATATATATATATATATATATATATATATATATATATATATATATATATATATATATATATATATATATATATATATACATATTTTTGGGCTCAAGCCATGTCGTCCTGATGGAAGTTCCTATAGGGTAGCTTCCTAGGGTATATTACAACTACGGCGATATTCTCAGAGAATTTACCTTAAGGTACCAGAATTCGAACTCCTGGAGCGAGTATCCCTCGTGAAAGGGATATCGCGACATATCAGAGGACGTATTCTAGACACGTCACATGGCAATCTACATCCTGGACAGAGATTTCGTCTCGTAGGAGGTGATTGGCGAGATACGAATTCGGGAAAGAAAAAGGGGAGCCGCTCCCAAGGCTTCCTTATCCCCCGATTCGTATGCGTGCCTGGCGCCAATCCTGGCGCCATCTGTATTCCTTTTTGCGTAGCTTAACAACTCGGTGTTTTTTCCTGTTTTTCTCGCAAATCTTGGATTTATTCGGCTTTTCATGGCTACTCCGTCTTCGTTGGTCTCTGATAAGTTGAGTATAGTGTCTGTTATGTATAAATGTAGGCTCTTGGTAAAATTTTGAGTGATTAATAGGATTAATCTTTGATACAAGAGCCGTAGCCTACCAGAGGCGTCTTGGACACTATCGCTCGCTAAGTATAAATTAGTTAGTCAGAGCGACATTCCTGGTTGTTTTGCTTTAATAAATTTTAGCTATTTAGCGTTACATAGGATTTCCTTTCGTGCTTAGTATTATTTGGCGAAGTATTCGCCATTCTGGCCTACGCTAGGCCATGTAGCCTAGTCGTTTGGTCCTAGTACTTCATGCATGATTTTGGTTTTTCCAAGTGTAATTAAAATTTTATTGAAGCTTTAGGCTATATTTTATACATTTTAGACTGTGTGGAATATTTCCAAGATTGTATACGTGTGAGTTTCGGTGAATTAGGTAATCGATTCTCTTGGTGCCTAGGCTAGTTGCTTATGGAGCCTTAGTATACTTTATCATACTCCCCGGTTGCTTTCTTTTCTTCGGAGAAGGTATGCAATCCCTTTCCCTCTGTTTAAGCCTTGGGCTTATCCCTAAGTGGTTTTTTCCGAATTAATTTTCGATAAAACTATACTAGGGTGTTACTGTACCTTCCTGTTCCTGTAGTTATGGTTCAAGAGGGACAGAACAACAGAGTTTTTAGTCTGAGTCTGTGTTGTCTGGCTTGGGGCTGAGTCCCCCTCGCTGACCTAACACATACAAAGGGAGCTTAGCTCCCTTAGGTCACTACCGAAGGTTTCTGTGGCTATGATTCCTTCTTTTGTGATCTACCAGACTAGTCCAGTTGCTGTTCTCGGGGGAGGATAAGTTCTTCCCTTGGGAGTAGCAACGCCTTCCTTGCTTTGGTGCTCTGGAAGCTGGCAAGTATTGCTGGCCTTTCCCCTTAGATCTCCCTTAGGCTAAGATAAGTTTCTTGGCTGCGGGTGATCTGTCACTAAAGCAAGGTTGGCAGGACCCTCTTGTCCCTTCCCCCTCTTTCTTCGTAATGGCCGAGCCATTACTGTACTGTACGTCGTTCTACATCTAGACCTAGTATAGGTTAGGATGTGGAATTGACTCAGCCCCTTGCCGGCCGGCAGAGCTGGCCAGCAGGGGTCTTACTGTACTGTACGTCGTTCTACTTCTGGACCTAGTATAGGTTAGGATGTGGAATTGACTCAGCCCCTTGCCGGCCGGCAGAGCTGCTGGCCGGCAAGGGTCTTATGTTTTCGAGTGCTGCCCGGACCTCTCTTGGTCCCTCATCCATGCCTGCCGGCAGAGCCGGACGGCATTGGTCAAGGAAGCCTGAATTAGTTTCTCCCCTTCCTTATATGCACTCTTTCGGTTGCCGGGCTTGGAGGTTGTGTACACTCTTATCCCGGCATCCATTCTATTTTTCTTCTAGTGCTGTACCTGTCCCGGCTGCCGGCCTATGAGGCCGGCAGCCGGGCAGGTGTAGTCCTCTGGTTCTTTTGCTGCCGGCTGGCATCGGTCTTGTACCTTTGCCGGCCGGCTTATGTCAGTCCTTGTCTGCCGGTCACCAAGAGCGTGGCCGGCAGCTGGGTACTACCTTGTGTAGTTGCTGGCCGGCAGCCATTGCCGGCCAACATTGGCTGTTACCGGCCGGCAGTTGCTGCCGACCGGCACAGGCATTTGAACCAGAGTGCTGACGCCCTATAGCTGTTAAGTAGTATACTTTAAAGCTAGTTGTGGTGTGTGCCGGCTGGCAAAGGCAGGCCGGCACACATCCCCCTATACTGTACTAGTATTCTTCTGTATAGCATATACAGTAAGAAGAAAACTATAGTAAGGGTTTTGGTACAGCACTATCTTCTAACACTATTGTGTTTTCTGGCACATCCCTTTGCTGTTGCCCTCAGATAGGAAGCTGAGTTCTTCCCTGTCTATTATCCAGGATTTTAAAATCATTGCTTAGGTGTGAGCTCCACCTGTTTCCTCTGGAAACCTTGCATTGGTTACTCTAGAAGAGATAAACCATTTTGATTTTATTATCTGGAAGGCTGCAACAATGGGTTGTGAGGGAAACACAAGTGTGTGTCTTTCCTTTATGAATTGTTATGCTATACTATGCATATCCAGTGATACATAGTTCACTTGATACTCATGGAAATTTCTTCTCTTTACAGGAGGACCCTCCGAAGTGCGGAAATGTTTTCTGCAATGTCCGCAGCAAGAACCTCTGCGGACATGAGTGTTGTAGGAGACATGCAGCATGCGCTGTCTCCAAGGATGATCTCCAGTATTGGGACCCTCAGGTATGTACTGTATGCACTAACCTGATTACTGAGGCTTTTGATTCCCCTAGAACGGCGGAATCAAGGGATATAGCAAGGGAAAAGCTTCGTACTTGGGTAAGGGGCTTCAAGAAGAACACCTCTGGCCCTTATCTTCCAAGTGAGAAGATGAGGGCGTATGTTTTTCCCCAGGCATCAGCTGATGCAGTGATTCCCCAGCCTCAAGAGGAGATCCCTCAAGATCAAGTCCAGGTGGACGTGGAAGTCGCAGTTGCGATGCAAAACATCCAGTTGGATGACAGGATGTCTGACCTGGACGAACGTTTGGAACAAGACCTCCTGGCAGAAGGTCAGGATGAAGTTCAAACCCCGGATGTCGTAGAGGATGAGGTCGACGAGGTGTCGTCTACTCCGGTTCAGATTCCGGAGCCTATCCCCTCAACATCGGCTGGTCTCCCAGTAGAACTGGGACAGGCCCTCTCTTCGATTGTTGGAATGATCCAACAAATGCAGAAGGAGAATCAGGAGAAGGTGGCTGCAATGGAACTGCGTATGCAGTCCCTGGCAGAATCACATGGGGCCCGGAAAAGGCTCAATGTGAAAGACCTTCCCGTATGCTCAGATGCTAACCCATGGAGGTATGCTGAGCACATGCCGATGACGACTGGAAAGATCGTCATCTCGGATAAGCTGGGTTCAGCTCCCCTAGAGGAGGTAGAATTCTGGCCCAGCAAGGCATCATATCCAGACTGCTATGTCCGGCTGAGAAAAGAACCAGCTTCAAGGGAGGAGACAGAGCCGAAGGAGGTCATTATTATGGACCAGGCTAAGGCTCAAGCCCTACTTTCATCCTCGATGAAAGAGAGGGGCTTCTCTAACTCGAAGGTAGCTGCATTGAGCAAGAAGCTCCCTTCTTTTGTGTCCTCTCCTGATAGAGCCTTCCCCTTTTTACAGAAAGGGTTTGCGGCTGTCCTAAAGGCAGTCGAGGCCGGCAAGCCTTGCCCCTCCCTGGAGGAGTGTAAACCCTTGTCGCTGGCCCTGCCTATGGACCACAAAGACTGGAAGGATGTCCATCTGACATTCTCAGTGGGAAAGTTGGAGGCTGATATTGCCGGACGGCAATTCGGCGAGGACCTCCCCAAGCTGTCCGACTCTCTTTTACGAAGAGAGTTCGAGACAAAAGAAAGACTGGCTGCCTCAATGTCTCATCAGACTACTCTTGAGACGATGGCAAGTGACCCCAAGGTCCATGAAATGTTCATGGTAGTGGCTAAGTCTCACCTAGCCACAGTGACGAAGGACTTTTATGGCTTCGTCAAGGCAAGGAGAGCTTGCAGGGAGTTTGTGTTCACCGGGGCTTCGGTGAGACACGAGCCAAGGAAGTTAATCTCCTCCAACATTTGGGGAAAAGACCTTTTCCCTACCGATGTGGTCAAAGAGGTTGTTGATAAGGCCGCCGTGGAGAATAGAAACCTTCTCCAGAAGTGGGGCCTGGCTATCAAAAGAAAATCTTCCCCGGATGAGGGTCCTCAACCAAAGAGGAAGAATATGAGGACTAGGCTACCGTCTCGGCCAGCCAAGCCTTTTAGACAGCAACAGCAACTGCAATTGCCATTGCCTCCAGTGCCCCAGATGGTGGCACAAACCCCGACTACTTTTCAGTGGGTACCCCAGGCTGTGCCAGGTCAGTCAACCACATTCACCCCAACGTTCGAAGGGCAGTCTTCTTCCTTTCGTGCAAAACCTAGAGGAGCAGCCAGAGGCTCGTCTAGGCGCCCCTCAAGGGGAAGGGGATTCAGAGGTGGTCGTGGTCAGGGAGGCAAGACCTCAGGACGGCAGTCCAAGTGAAACGATACCGGTAGGAGGGAGACTGATGAAATTTTGGGATCGCTGGACCTTCGATCCCTGGGCCCAAAGCCTACTCAAGAATGGACTGGGCTGGAGCTGGTACAGCACTCCACCCCCGTGCCTTCGGTTTTTCCAACACTCCACCCCCGTTTTGAAGGAGTACGTTCAAGAACTGTTGGAGAAAAAGGTGATCCGAAAGGTGAAGTCCATCAAATTCCAAGGGAGGCTGTTTTGTGTTCCCAAGAAAGACTCGGAAAAGCTCAGAGTCATTCTGGACTTGTCGCCACTCAACAAGTTCATAGTGAATTGCAAATTCAAGATGCTAACACTGCAACACATAAGGACCTTACTGCCCAAGAGGGCATACTCAGTCTCTATAGACTTGTCAGACGCCTATTGGCACATTCCAATCAGCCGTCGACTCTCCCCCTACCTAGGGTTCAGGCTACAACGGAGACTATACGCCTTCAGAGCCATACCATTCGGGCTAAACATAGCCCCAAGGATTTTCACGAAGCTTGCGAGCGCAGCTCTCAAACAATTACGCCTAAAGGGAATTCAGGTAGTAGCCTACCTGGACGACTGGCTGGTGTGGGCAGCATCCGAGACCGAATGCTTGCAAGCTTCCAGTCAGGTGATCCAGTTCCTAGAGTACCTAGGCTTCAAGATCAACAGAAAAAAGTCTCGACTTTCTCCATCCCAAAAGTTCCAGTGGCTGGGAATCCACTGGGACCTTTTGTCACACAGTTTCTCCATCCCGACGAAGAAAAGGAAGGAGATAGCGGGCTCTGTCAAGAGACTTCTAGATTCCGAAAGGATATAAAGACGGGAACAGGAGAGGGTACTAGGCTCTCTCCAGTTTGCTTCAGTGACAGACCCAGTGCTAAGAGCACAACTAAAGGATGCAACCGGAGTTTGGAGAAGGTATGCATCAAACGCGCGAAGAGATCTGAGAAGACCAGTGCCGCCTCGGCTACGTACTCTTCTCAGACCTTGGTCCCAAGCCAGACATCTAAAGAAGTCGGTTCTTCTTCAGCCACCTCCCCCGTCGATGACGATTCACTCAGACGCCTCAAAGGAGGGATGGGGAGGTCACTCTCATCGGAAAAAAGTCCAGGGGACTTGGCCCAAGCTATTCAGGACCTTTCATATAAACTTTCTAGAAGCTATGGCAGTGCTCCTTACCTTAACGAAAGTCTCCCCGCCTCATTCGATCCACATAAGATTGGTGATGGACAGCGAGGTGGTTGTGAGATGCTTGAATCGACAAGGGTCGAGGTCACCACCTCTCAACCAAGTGATGTTAGCCATTTTCCGATTGGCGGAAAAGAAGAAGTGGTACCTGTCGGCAGTTCACCTTCAAGGAGTCCGCAATGTGACAGCGGACGCTCTATCCAGGTTCACACCGATAGAGTCGGAATGGTCCTTAGACGCAGGATCATTCTCCTTCATTCTGAATCAAGTCCCAGAACTGCAGATAGACCTCTTTGCGACGAAAGACAAGAAGAAGTTGCCCCTGTACGTGTCCCCGTACGAGGACCCCTTAGCGGAAGCAGTGGACGCAATGTCCCTCGACTGGAACAGATGGTCCAGGATTTATCTGTTCCCTCCTCACAACCTTCTGTTGAGGGTCCTCAACAAACTGAGATCCTTCAAGGGGGTAGCGGCAATAGTGGCCCACAAGTGGCTGAACAGTATGTGGTTCCCCTTGGCGTTGGAACTACAGATGAAGTTCGTGCCGCTACCACATCCAGTTCTGACCCAGCGAGTCCAGAAGTCGACTGTCTGCGCTTCATTACAGAAAACCCGGACCCTGCAGCTCATGATTTTCTCGCCCTCGTGGTGAGAAAGCGTTTCGGGATTTCGAAAGCCAGCATAGACTTCCTAGAGGAATATAAGTGCAAATCGACTAGAAGGCAATATGAGTCATCTTGGAGAAAATGGGTGGCCTTTGTAAAGGCAAAGAATCCGCAGGAGATCTCAACAGACTTCTGCTTATCTTTCTTCATCCACCTCCATGGCCAAGGGTTTGCAGCTAACACGATTTCAGTGTGTAAATCTGCTTTGATGAGACCCATTTTATTTGCCTTCCAGATCGACCTAGGTAACGAGATCTTTAATAAAGTTCCGAAAGCCTGCGCTAGGCTCAGACCTTCAGCACCTCCAAAGCCCATCTCATGGTCTTTAGACAAAGTTCTTCATTTCGCCTCCCTGTTGAGCAATGAAGAATGTGCGTTAAAGGATTTGACGCAAAAAGTTATTTTCCTATTTGCACTCGCGTCCGGGGCCAGGGTTAGTGAGATCGTAGCCCTCCCGAGAGAGGCAGGTCGTGTTCAGTTCCTGGATGGGGGGGATCTGAACCTGTTTCCGGATCCTACGTTTCTCGCCAAGAATGAGTTACCCACCAACAGGTGGGGTCCCTGGAGAATCTGCCCTCTGAAAGAAGATGCATCTCTATGTCCAGTAGAATGCCTAAAGGTCTATCTTCGTAGAACTTCAGACTTCAAGGGTGGTCAACTATTCAGGGGAGAAACATCAGGCTCAAATTTATCTCTGAATCAACTCAGAGCAAAAATCACATATTTTATTCGCAGAGCGGATCCTGACAGTACACCCGCAGGTCACGATCCGAGGAAAGTTGCCTCATCCCTAAATTTCTTTAATTGTATGGATTTTGAACATCTCCGTTCATACACGGGCTGGAAGTCTTCCAGGGTGTTCTTTCGCCACTATGCGAAACAAGTAGAGGAACTTAAGAGATCTGTGGTAGCAGTGGGTCGTGTAGTTAACCCTACTGTTTAACTCTGCGAGGAACAGTGGTCTTAATTGGGACGATTAAGTCCAGGGTGAGTGTGTAGGTACATACTGTACTACAAACTAAATGAGGGCACCAAGTGCCCATATAGACTGTTCCTTCTTTCAAAGGTGAACCTAGCATAAGTTCAGACATGTGTGCCGAGCGTTTCTAACGATAATGTGATTGATTTGTAATACAGACTTTTATGACTTGATACCTCGGTATCTTATTAAAGTGGTGTTTAATGGTTTTTCTTTCAGATAAACAAGTTCTGTTTACTATCATACTTATGCTTGAAGTTTTGGGTTATCCTCTTTTATATATATATATATATATTTGTTGTTAACCTGTCTGTTTATTGTCTGTCAATAAACTTGTTCTTGAGAACCTTGCGTCTCTTTTACCTGTGTCAATTTATTGGTATAATTGAGCATTTTAATTCTATGTATCTTATCTGGGATAATTCTGATAGAATTGTTCTGTTATGCAAGCTATGTTGCATTGGTTTATGTAGTCCCCTAATGGGAGGACTCCGTCCCATAAAGGGACGAGGGCGGTTTTATTAGTTTCTTCCTATGCGGATATAAACCTTTGTCCAATACAAGTATTGTGCGGATTACTGGTCAATATATATTGACGCAGTGGTTCTATACAAACTATGCTTTACTTAATATAGGGCGAGACCACTATATTAGCTTGCCTGGTATTCATACATAGATATATGTACTCTTCGAGACTTTTCCAGAGTCTAGTAGGACTCTTCCCTGTAGGGGGCAGGAAGCTCTAACATAGTTTATAGTTAGTTGAAAAGATGTATAACGGTAACATCTTAGGTCTCTAGGTCTAGTCGACCGGGAAAAAATTACCTCCGGGGAGTACGGCACGTTCTGAGAATCCACAGATACAGTAATGCTCTGGTACACTTCCATCAGGACGACATGGCTTGAGCCCAAAAAACGGATTTTGAGCGAAGCGAAAAATCTATTTTTGGGTGAGATGGCCATGTCGTCCTGATGGACCCGCCCTTGCCTTTCTAAGAAAGGGCTGTAGGACCCCTCCCTACATACAGTATCTGTAGCACCTCGTGTACGCTACAAGGAATACAGATGGCGCCAGGATTGGCGCCAGGCACGCATACGAATCGGGGGATAAGGAAGCCTTGGGAGCGGCTCCCCTTTTTCTTTCCCGAATTCGTATCTCGCCAATCACCTCCTACGAGACGAAATCTCTGTCCAGGATGTAGATTGCCATGTGACGTGTCTAGAATACGTCCTCTGATATGTCGCGATATCCCTTTCACGAGGGATACTCGCTCCAGGAGTTCGAATTCTGGTACCTTAAGGTAAATTCTCTGGGAATATCGCCGTAGTTGTAATATACCCTAGGAAGCTACCCTATAGGAACTTCCATCAGGACGACATGGCCATCTCACCCAAAAATAGATTTTTCGCTTCGCTCAAAATCCGTTAATTGGGACGATTAAGTCCAGGGTGAGTGTGTAGGTACATACTGTACTACAAACTAAATGAGGGCACCAAGTGCCCATATAGACTGTTCCTTCTTTCAAAGGTGAACCTAGCATAAGTTCAGACATGTGTGCCGAGCGTTTCTAACGCTAATGTGATTGATTTGTAATACAGACTTTTATGACTTGATACCTCGGTATCTTATTAAAGTGGTGTTTAATGGTTTTTCTTTCAGATAAACAAGTTCTGTTTACTATCATACTTATGCTTAAAGTTTTGGGTTATCCTCTTTTATATATATATATATATATATATATATATATATATATATATATATATATATATATATATATATATATATATATATATATATATATATATATATATATGTGGTTAACCTGTCTGTTTATTGTCTGTCAATAAACTTGTTCTTGAGAACCTTGCGTCTCTTTCACCTGTGTCAATTTATTGGTATAATTGAGCATTTTAATTCTATGTATCTTATCTGGGATAATTCTGATAGAATTGTTCTGTTATGCAAGTTATGTTGCATTGGTTTATGTAGTCCCCTAATGGGAGGACTCCGTCCCATAAAGGGACGAGGGCGGTTTTACTAGTTTCTTCCTATGCGGATATAAACCTTTGTCCAATACAAGTATTGTGCGGATTACTGGTCAATATATATTGACGCAGTGGTTCTATACAAACTATGCTTTACTTAATATAGGGCGAGACCACTATATTAGCTTGCCTGGTATTCATACATAGATATATGTACTCTTCGAGACTTTTCCAGAGTCTAGTAGGACTCTTCCCTGTAGGGGGCAGGAAGCTCTAACATAGTTTATAGTTAGTTGAAAAGATGTATAACGGTAACATCTTAGGTCTCTAGGTCTAGTCGACCGGGAAAAAATTACCTCCGGGGAGTACGGCACGTTCTGAGAATCCACAGATACAGTAATGCTCTGGTACACTTCCATCAGGACGACATGGCTTGAGCCCAAAAAACGGATTTTGAGCGAAGCGAAAAATCTATTTTTGGGTGAGATGGCCATGTCGTCCTGATGGACCCGCCCTTGCCTTTCTAAGAAAGGGCTGTAGGACCCCTCCCTACATACAGTATCTGTAGCACCTCGTGTACGCTACAAGGAATACAGATGGCGCCAGGATTGGCGCCAGGCACGCATACGAATCGGGGGATAAGGAAGCCTTGGGAGCGGCTCCCCTTTTTCTTTCCCGAATTCGTATCTCGCCAATCACCTCCTACGAGACGAAATCTCTGTCCAGGATGTAGATTGCCATGTGACGTGTCTAGAATACGTCCTCTGATATGTCGCGATATCCCTTTCACGAGGGATACTCGCTCCAGGAGTTCGAATTCTGGTACCCTAAGGTAAATTCTCTGGGAATATCGCCGTAGTTGTAATATACCCTAGGAAGCTACCCTATAGGAACTTCCATCAGGACGACATGGCCATCTCACCCAAAAATAGATTTTTCGCTTCGCTCAAAATCCGTTAATTGGGACGATTAAGTCCAGGGTGAGTGTGTAGGTACATACTGTACTACAAACTAAATGAGGGCACCAAGTGCCCATATAGACTGTTCCTTCTTTCAAAGGTGAACCTAGCATAAGTTCAGACATGTGTGCCGAGCGTTTCTAACGCTAATGTGATTGATTTGTAATACAGACTTTTATGACTTGATACCTCGGTATCTTATTAAAGTGGTGTTTAATGGTTTTTCTTTCAGATAAACAAGTTCTGTTTACTATCATACTTATGCTTAAAGTTTTGGGTTATCCTCTTTTATATATATATATATATATATATATATATATATATATATATATATATATATATATATATATATATATATATATATATATATATATATATATATATATATATATATATATATATATTGTGGTTAACCTGTCTGTTTATTGTCTGTCAATAAACTTGTTCTTGAGAACCTTGCGTCTCTTTCACCTGTGTCAATTTATTGGTATAATTGAGCATTTTAATTCTATGTATCTTATCTGGGATAATTCTGATAGAATTGTTCTGTTATGCAAGTTATGTTGCATTGGTTTATGTAGTCCCCTAATGGGAGGACTCCGTCCCATAAAGGGACGAGGGCGGTTTTACTAGTTTCTTCCTATGCGGATATAAACCTTTGTCCAATACAAGTATTGTGCGGATTACTGGTCAATATATATTGACGCAGTGGTTCTATACAAACTATGCTTTACTTAATATAGGGCGAGACCACTATATTAGCTTGCCTGG
>NC_090758.1:4151108-4173608 GCF_036898095.1 Palaemon carinicauda
TATATTTTTTATTTCGTCAGAGGAGATTAGCAATGCAAGAATAAGTTATTTTAGCAGCTAGTTTTACACTCTTTTGTACAGAGTTATTTTGTTTTATTTTGTTTAATTAGCTCAATTTCATAATAAGCAGTAAACTATAATTAGATGCAAGTACATTTGAAAAAGCTTAGAAAACTATACACTATATCAGATAGCCATGTTTTGCATTCTTCTCTGCGGAGATTAGCAACACAAGAGTAAGTCATATTAGTAGCTAATTTCCTATTTTATTGTACAGAGATTATTATTTTTCTTAGTTACAATTGAATTTGATAATAAGTAGTTTAGTGTTATTATGTTCAATTATGTTTGCCAAGAAAATACGCTATATCAGATAACCATGTTTTGCAATCTTATCTGTAGAGATTGGCAATCTAAGAGTAAGTCATATTAGCAGCACATTTTCCATCTGTTGTACATGAAAAGTTTAATGTGATAAAGTTTGATTAGGTTTATTAACGCTTAAATGAATAATACACTTTATCAAATAACCACAATTTGCGATTTTGTTGGAGTAAGAGGAAGTCCTTTTGGCAGCCATTTTCTCCCTCTATGATTAGGTCTTATTAAATGTAATTAAGTATCAGTATTTGTATTCATTATCAAGAAATAATATATAAAGGCGCATGTCGACATTTTGTTTCTTTTTTTATGTCAGCTACCCCCCAAAAATTAGGGGAAGTGTCTTGGTAAAAAGATGTGTGTACGTATGTGTGTGTGTGCGTATATTTCATATATCAAATGCATTAAAACCAAAAAGAACCTTAGCAGAAAAGTCCCAAATTTCAATATTACCTCCTCATTTATTTTCACTACGCCATAAAAGCAGGTTTTTAAGGGCCAAACAAATCGTCTTTTATTTTAAGAGTTTTTACCATCTCATAAAGGCTTTGTGTAAGGTAATTTCCTTTTAGATAAGAGATAAGAGATAAAGGATATTCTGAGTATTAATCATTAACGTTAAGTTGGAAATAGGTAATTTTTTCCTTTTAGAGGACACGATTATGACAAGATGTTAATGTGGTAATAATAATAATAATAATAATAATAATAATAATAATAATAATAATAATAATAATAATAATAATAATAATAATAATAATAATAATCCTATCTTAGTTCTGGGTGATATAACTCATAGCATTAATATGTCATAAGCTTGTGAAGGACCGTGGTAGAGTGATGTCATAATAATGTCGCAAGAATGTCCTTAGGATGTCCTTTGGATGTCCTTAGGATGTCCCAATTGCTGACATCAGGTCGAGGAAACCTATAATCTCCTAATAGGATGTGACGTCCGTTGTCTGGTTGGCAGACTTAATAATGCTCTCACGTTTAATTATATATCTTCGACTGTGAGCTGGAAGAGAGAGAGAGAGAGAGAGAGAGAGAGAGAGTGATTGGGTTTGAAATCCATTGCCAATGATAGACAGGAAAGGGAAGAGAATGATACTTGATTCTTCTCTCTCTCTCTCTCTCTCTCTCTCTCTCTCTCTCTCTCCTCTCTCTCTCTCTCTCTCTCTCTCTCTCTCTCTCCTATAATTATAAAGAAAGATGTTTCATAAAGGTAATTAATGTTCAGGGCATTAATCAATATATCACCCTAATTTCCACTCCTCTAATGTTTGTCGTAGGTAAGATGCAGTAAAGCGAATAAAAGAAGTGGGCATACCCACTGGCTATATCTGCAAATTCATCATTAATGGAAACCATAATAGTTCCAAGCTTGCAAGGAAAAAATAGTCTCAGTTATAGTGAGGAGAATATAAAAAGGGAGCAGACCCATTTGCCTTTTTGTTAAGCTAAGATAAGATAAGCAATGTAGATGGCTGTAAAGATATCTAGTGACGCCTACAGTACACTTAGGGAGGAGCACCAGCTGTTGGTACCGATAGTTTCCTTAACAAGGTAGTTCAGTGAGAACTAACAATTAGTTGAAAGCTTGCTAATTACTCTTTGATAATTTAGTTATCTTTCTTTCTTTGAGTTGTTTAAAAGGTTAGAGGTAAGTAAATGGCTTCAGTATACCATAAGCAACGAGTGTGTATACATAGTTCTTTCTTGACTTACTGTTTAGTGTGTACAGTATATTATGATGTCACCAAAACTGATATTGTATAAATTCTCTCATATTTTCATGCTAATTTAGAACGTAAAGTTCTACAGATTTATCGAAACCTGATTTTAAGTCTTATACAAATTTAGCCTTGCTCACCCCGTTAAATTTCCTCCATCTCCCATTTTCTACTTGACCATACTTTATATTTAGGATGAGTGTTAGTTTTAACTGTATAGATTTATACAGAAATACCTTTGATTACGTAGATGGAAGCGGCTCTCATATCAAGACTTCACTAGTTATGCATAATATCAGGTTAGGTGAAAAACACATTTATAAAATAAAACTTTTATAATGACTGAAAAGACTTATAAAATCTGTAGGGAAACTGAACAATTAATTAATTCATTACTTTCATAGCGATGCAAGATGAAAGTATCTTAATAAGAGGCGGATGGCAACCACGCGTGCTGTCGAATAACTTCGCTGGTGCATATGGTAACTTGAATTCTGCTTAGACCTAAATTTTGACATATAAAAGCTTAAATAATCAATAATAAAGCTAAATACTTAATCAAGTAAGTAGATTGCCTCAAAGTGACAGAAGTTGGAAATATCTTAAATGGAGAAAACGGCATCCACACTCCCACAGTAAAATTACTCATCTGGTGCATATGGCAACTTGGGCTCCACTTAGACTTAGTTTTTGATCACAAAAAGAGAAAAAAGGAGCAAAATATCGCCTCATTTGCACTAAACTCTCATCCCATCTTAAATTATGGAAGAGATATTCTTCTCAACTTCGTCCTTCATCGGGAATTGAAAAGTCCTAGACTTCCTGGGAGAGTTACAGCCTCATCTCCCTCGGTGCTAGGATGAATAATACATCACCGGTAACTCGAGGTATTACGTTCCAGGATGTCGCTTTGCGACATTTTTTTTTATTGCGATTATAAAGGACCAAAGTAGTTTTTTAATGCAGGTATTTTAATGCAGGGTTAATAAAGTTTGCAAAACTTATAAAATTTATGAATGTATAAGTAAGTCTTTATGGTAATGCAACAAAGATATTCTAGTCCGTTTTTAACTGGTTTTATACATGTATAGGAAAGGCGAAGGGGAAGGGGGAGAGGTTTTACGAGACCCCTTTGATGGCATCACTGATATGTTCGGTTGCCATCTCTTCTCTTTTATTGACTAATAGTGTTACCATTCACAGGGATTTGCCAGTTTTCCTTTTTTGCTCACTGGTGATTTTACCATTTATCGAGAGTTGTCAGGTTCTTCTTTTGTTACTGTCTGTTTATGTAACCATTTGTAGACCTGCCAGTTTCTTTTTGCTTACTATCTGGGACGTCACTGATATAGTGAGAGTTGCCAGTATCTTCTTTTTTAACTGTCTGATGATGTCACCATCTATATCTATATAGATAATATATAAGCGGAAAAATGGGGGGTGGTCGACATATGTAAATATAAAATCAATATGTAATGACCACGATCATATTATTAAACCTTGCATTTTTAAGTGAAAAGGTAGAGATGGAAAAAATGCATTTTAAATATTTAATAAATTTAAATTTAAATGGTTACACATTTACGAATACATAATTTAAAATTACATAAATTTCACTGTAGCAGCTGGTGGTGGAATGACGTAAACGAGTCTTCGAAATGCACTTTTACAAGAGATATTAAGGTTCACAACTGCGAGGGCTTAACCTTCTTCCCTTCACTCATCCGCTAAAAAATACAAAGTAAAGGAGAATCAACCACGGGAAAAATCAGAACAATAAATACAACACTCACAAAAAATGACTAAAATAAATCAACAAAAATTCAACACTAATCAAAATATCAATTACTGTAATCGCCTGACTAAAATCTACAATTTTCATATAAATCAAAATCTTGAAATAAACGAATCACCGAAAACAGCAATTAACTAATCACGAAATCACTCACGTAAATATTTGCTCAAAGCACCACTAAATCACAACAGCTCTCAAATTATCAGTAAAACAACTAGCAATTTTAACGAGTTGTCAAATACTTAAATTTATAGACTGCATAGAAATCACAGGTTCAATCTAGTAAGAATTTAATTAAAATACTTTAAATTATTCTCAAAACACTGGCATATAGAATATGTAACGCAAGAACAAGCATTAAAGCCCCTTATGCTTACCCTGTTGCGATATCAGTTCTGGCGAGTGTGGAAAAAATCATTTAACAGACGATCATCGCTAAGCAGCGTCCGGATCCCATCCTCGATGAATTAGTATGTACTTATTTCCATGGTAGAGGAAAAATCCATAATAGTTAATCCAGCGTTTGTATAAATCCTGAAATCCACTTGAATAATGGAAGAGAGGGAAAGAGAGCTCCTCCTCACTCCCGTGTAAGGTTGCTGAAGACTGTGTCTGTGTGAAAAAACTTCACAACGACGTTAACGGCAGGCAGATATAACTGGATATAACTACTGTATAGTAGTTACTATCTAAAAGCAAAGGGGCAATTAGCGACACTTCTGTATGCCAAATGTATCAATACTTAAATATTCAAATTAATAATTTGAAGTTTTTTCAATCTGCCCCCCGCGGATTTAAATTTAAATTTCTATACAAGACCAGATTGAGCTAGCTGCTTATTCTTCTCAGAACAAAGCAAAGCAGCCCCCCGTTGAATTCTTGCAATATTGTCATTAGAAACCACATTAGAATCACTCTGAGGTACAAAATTTAAATCTAACTGATCAATATGAGAATCACTTAACCCATCACCTTTAACCAAAAGAATAACAGACGATATATCCCTAAAATAACACTTTTATTACCCTCACCAATTGTACTTGAACAGCCTCACCAAGAGAATTATAAATAACATCAAGAACTCTAGCTAAAGGGTAATTGGGAGCCTTAACCATTGAATCTTTTATCAAGACTATGTCACCTTTTGATATTTTAACGTGCTCCCTAGGGTAATATTTACCTCTGTATTTAGTTGCCTGATCTTGCAATCCAAATAAAAATTCATTGTGATAACTATTACGCAATTTCTCTTTAATATGAATTAAACGCCGAAAGTCCTTACCCAAGTCAGAAGAGTCATAATCATCAAGTTGACCTTCGTGATATATACATTCCATAACCTGTGTATCATATCCAAATTTCAAAAACTCTGGTGATAGCACCTGAAAATCATCATTCACATTCTGTTCCCTTAATGCGTCAAGTTCAGAAATGGGTTTCTTATTAGCGTAACATATGCATTGTTTAATTACATGAGAAAATTCCAGAAAATCTAGAATATTATTATGGATTGCTCCCTGTATTAACTTTCTTACCAGACCAACTCCGGACTCTATGATACCTCCAATACCACGATTCAGAGAACCACGAGGATACTGTGAAAATTCAGTGACATCGACACCCCTCTGATTGAAGAACTCCTGCACCTCACTTGCTTTCAGACATTCCTCAATCCATGTGAATGCACCACCAAGATTTGAGCCAGAATCTGAAAGTACTTTGTTAGGCAAACCATAGTTGTAAACATGATTTTGAAAAGCCAATAAAAATCCTTTAGAATCAGCTGAAGTCACTATTTCAACATTAATCATGTGAGACCAAATACATTTAAAAATTACCCCATAGGTTTTAACTTTGTCACTTCCATACCTTGTGAAATATGGTCCAAAGTAATCAATGAAACATACAGAAAAAAACCTCTTTATGGGATTCACATTCCACTCTCTATAGTCATGAGCATTAACTTTAACTGGTCTACTATTGAAACGTTTACAGTGGTAACATTCATTCACAACCTTCTTAACTGTTGAAAATCCCTTGAGCAAAAAAAATGCCGGTTTCAATTTATGTAGCACATAGTAAGTACCCGAGTGATTAAACTTCACGTGAGTGTCCATTATCAGTATTCTACCGAAATCGCTATTATTACTAATGAGTATTGGAGTTCTCGACATCATACCTTTAGACATCTTTCCCATTTTACATTTTACTCTAAGAATACCATCAGTGTCACAAAATACATTCATTCTACTAACTAGCTCAGGAATACACTTTTTTGCTTTCCGTTTTGAAGTGAAAAAATCTTGTAAATCTGGAAAGCAATTCTGTTGATCAAGCTTTAGCAAATCATTACTGCATTTTTTGTAGCTTGCATCTAATAAGGCAATTGACTGCTGGCTCTTAGAATTTATTCTTAATCTTAATTTGTTTATGAAAAGCTTAACTTTCATTAGTACTTTAATTGCTTTGTCAAGTGAAGAATACTTAGTTAAATCAACAACTGTACCAACTGACATATCTTCAACATTTGCCTTATTTACAACCAGCTTCGGTATATCCACATCATTAATCATGCCTGGATTAGGAATTACAAGCCATTCTAGTAAATTTAAATCTTCCCGTAACATCTTGGGTCCGGTCAAGTAACAAGAGTTTCTTAACTTTGAGAAGGATACTAATCTAGTCGTGAAATCTGCAGCATTTTCATTTGATCCTACGTGAGCTAACTTCACCGAGTGTGTAGACTTACAGAGGTCGACAATATTTGCGATTCTATTATTTACATATACACTTCTCTTTTGAAGCTTTGTTCTCAAGTTCTCATAATCAGCTAGCCAACTTAAGGCAATCGTAGAATCTGAAAACAACATTATGTCATTAACTGCAATAGGCACAATACAAGAAGTGAGCATTTTATACAGATCAAAAACCCTTTGCAATGCATACTCTACTGCAGTGAGTTCGAGTACAGGCATAGTTCTCCCTTTCAGATTTTTATTCAGAATCTTATTATGGGCAGATACGAAGGATACCAACTTTGAATCTCTCTCCTGCAAGTAAATAACACATCCAATAAAGTTTTTACTCGCATCACTCATTACAATTATATCAAAATTAGACTTTCTGCTACCCATATATCTTGGTATCTCTAGCCTTTCACCATTATTGAATTGTGAAGCTATGTTTCTCCATTCATTTAGCTGAGCACCATGAAGAGAAGTATCCCATTTATCTACATAATCAGACTGTAATTGCCTGAGGAAGATCTTACATCTGTTTAAAACAGGCAAGTTAGTATTATTCAAATCAAATATACTCATTACTGAACTCAAAATCTGCCTAAGAGTATTGGCTTCAACATTTAATTTAACACATGTGGCCTTTAGTATATCATTATATCTGTCCCAGCACATGCCAAGAATTTTAACCTCTTGTGGAGTCTCTGTGCCAACTTTACAGTCAATGTCACGCTGAAATTGAGAATAATTAGTAACATACTGCTGCAATGGAAATTTATGCTGCTCAAATATTGTACTGGCTTCCCTGTGAAACATTTCAACTTCATCTTCATCTGCACAACCAATTAGAAAATTATCAACATAACTGCCTTGGAAGATTCTTTTTTTTCAATTCCTGAGTTTCTTCAGTATCACCATCTGTCTCCAATATTAGCATTTTATAAAGACAGCACTGCAACAGATATGGAGAAACAGACATCCCAAATATTACTCGCTTTGAGCGATACACAACTGGTGTAAAATCTCTAGATTCAACATCCTTAAACCAATAAAAGAGAAATTTTGAGGAATTCTCATCATCAATGGCCAATCTATGAAAGGCTTTTGAAATATCAAATCCAAGTATAAACTTGTCAAACCTCATCATGGTCAATGCATCACTTATTTTAAAATTCTTTTTATAACCTGGGTGAATACATTGATTCAGACTAATGCCTTTACTGCCATCATGTCTTTTTTCTGCAAGATTCGCCATGTAAATAACTTACTTTCGTAGTATCTCTTTCTTCTTTAATTACAGGACTGTGGCTAATGAAGAAATATTTTGGAAATTTCCTTTTATATTCTTCAAAATCTTCAACTTTTTCAATGATTCCCAAATCAATTTGTGACTGGAAAACTTCATCAATTCGCTTTAGAACATTACTGTTCATGTATTTCTTCTTCAGACTGCACAGAACCTTGAAAGCAAGTCTCTCATTTGATCCAAGAAGATCTTTATATCTAGTCAACCAAGGAATTGGTACGACATAAAATTTTTCAGAATCTCTGTAAATGTTGCATAAAATAAAATCTGTCACTTCTTGCTCAGTTTCATTAGTAACACATTCAATAGAATCCTCCTCTTCCATATTTATGAATATCTTACAATCATGACCCAACTGAGAATAATCCGCAACCTCTGCTATATCTGGCAGGCTTTCAAAATTATATATTCCATCAAGTGTTGGCACTTCATAGTCAAATCCATCAGAATCAATCTCCATAGTGCCAATGTATGAAGTAGTAGATTTTGTTTCTTCAGAAATCTTCCTATGAGACATCAAAGATGTATCTACTGCATCGGAAAGATTCTTTATCCAGTCAGAAATAGAACCAATTAATATTAGTTTATCATTAATTCTGTAAAAAGAAGTCAGTCTGTCTTTTTGACCTAGTACTCCACTCTCCATGCTCATCACACAATGCCAATCCTTTGCACCTATCAGTAGCTTTATATCATCAATGTCATGAATTCTGTTTACACCATTGAATTTATCATAAGCAACCTCTTTACCATTCTGCCTTAGCAGTTCTATTAATTTATACATATGAGGAGCTTTCATCTGAATTTTAATCTTAGGAATACAAATACAAGTAATTTCATAACTTACATCACCAATCATAAAAGGAAAACTCACTGACTTGGTACAAATCTTTTGATTAGTATTAATGCCCTTGATAATCAAATGTATCTTAGGATCTACTACCTTCAAGTTCAAAAAATCTGCTAAACTTTCCTCAATAAAGGAATTCTGGCTACCCGAATCCAAAACTGTATCCACTTTAACACGATCATATTCAGTCGTCACTGTTAGTAATGGTAATAAAGAATCAACAATATCCAAATGACTAGATGCTGTAACAGTTGATGGTATTTCATTAACACTCTCGACAACATTAACCACCTTTGTGGTAGTTTGCTTACTATTACTAGAATCTGTTGGCTTTGAACTACACAAAAAACTCCAGTGTTTACCCTTTTTGCATTTGAAGCATACACCTGACGTCTGAAATCTGCACTCATTACTATTATGACCTGCTTTTAAGCATTTAAAGCACTTGTGCAATTCTTTCAATCGCTTTATTTTATCAGATACTTGCAAGTACTTTGTACAACTGGCAATTTTGTGATCTTTAGCATTACAAAGCATACATAAACTCCCGGTTAAACTAGTATTCAAACTAGTAGCCAACACTGCGGTTTTACATGGAATTTCTTTACTAATGTTTAATTGAGCGTTATACCTGCTGCAAGCTTCCAAAAATTTACCAGTGACCTCATCTAAAGTAGGATGAGACTTATTTGTGATCGCAACTATGATATCTTGAAATTTAGTAGGCAATGAAGACCACACAAAATAAAGCATAACAGTGTCCAAATCAATAGCATTATCTATCACTGCATCAATCAGCTTCTTAATATGAGCATAAAAAATATATGGATCATCCTTGCCCCAAACAAACCTCATGTCAGTTAACTCTTTAATGAGGACAAACTTCTGAGGCATTTCATCAGCAAATGCTGCGATCAAAGTTTGTTTAGCCTGACCAAAAGTTTTCTGGGACACCTTTATAGAACTAATCATAGCCTTTGCTCTACTATGACATTGCTGCTCAAGTAAATTATACCTCTCGACTTCATTTAAATTATACGGAGCAGTCAAGTGTTCAAAAACTTCAAAAAATCGCTTACATGTAAATTTATCTTCCTTAGAATCTGCATAATACCGAGGCAAATTCAACTTGGGCAAATCAATTTTAGTTCTGCAAGGATTTTTATTATCAATCTGTACGGAGAGATTATCAAGTCGAGATTGCATTTTGTTTGACAGTAATTTAATTTTACGATGATATTCCTCACATTCAGAATCCTGCCTATCCAAATCCTCCTGCGGAACTAAGGAGTCCAGTCTAACTGGAGTCAAAATCAAATCATCCAAGGTCTGCAATCTTTGACTGTACTCACTCAGAAAACTCAATTCTGTTTGCAATTCAGCTTTATCTAAAGAATCAACAGCATTACACAATTTATTATATAATACACTAACCTTACGGCGTATAGTAGTACGTTCACGCTTTTCTGATTCCGCCATCTTTAACTAACAGAAAACACCGCACAAATCAACTTTCAAATAAAAAATTAACACGTATAACGCGAGAGGATGGGGACCCGGACACCGCCCAACTAGAAACGACCAACATTCCACACCAGTGCTTAAAAATATTAATCCAAAAGTTCGAAGGACCAAGCGGAAAAATGGGGGGTGGTCGACATATGTAAATATAAAATCAATATGTAATGACCACGATCATATTATTAAACCTTGCATTTCTAAGTGAAAAGGTAGAGATGGAAAAAATGCATTTTAAATATTTAATAAATTTAAATTTAAATGGTTACACATTTACGAATACATAATTTAAAATTACATAAATTTCACTGTAGCAGCTGGTGGTGGAATGACATAAACGAGTCTTCGAAATGCACTTTTACAAGAGATATTAAGGTTCACAACTGCGAGGGCTTAACCTTCTTCCCTTCACTCATCCGCTAAAAAATACAAAGTAAAGGAGAATCAACCACGGGAAAAATCAGAACAATAAATACAACACTCACAAAAAATGACTAAAATAAATCAACAAAAATTCAACACTAATCAAAATATCAATTACTGTAATCGCCTGACTAAAATCTACAATTTTCATATAAATCAAAATCTTGAAATAAACGAATCACCGAAAACAGCAATTAACTAATCACGAAATCACTCACGGAAATATTTGCTCAAAGCACCACTAAATCACAACAGCTCTCAAATTATCAGTAAAACAACTAGCAATTTTAACGAGTTGTCAAATACTTAAATTTATAGACTGCATAGAAATCACAGGTTCAATCTAGTAAGAATTTAATTAAAATACTTTAAATTATTCTCAAAACACTGGCATATAGAATATGTAACGCAAGAACAAGCATTAAAGCCCCTTATGCTTACCCTGTTGCGATATCAGTTCTGGCGAGTGTGGAAAAAATCATTTAACAGACGATCATCGCTAAGCAGCGTCCGGATCCCATCCTCGATGAATTAGTATGTAATTATTTCCATGGTAGAGGAAAAATCCATAATAGTTAATCCAGCGTTTGTATAAATCCTGAAATCCACTTGAATAATGGAAGAGAGGGAAAGAGAGCTCCTCCTCACTCCCGTGTAAGGTTGCTGAAGACTGTGTCTGTGTGAAAAAACTTCACAACGACGTTAACGGCAGGCAGATATAACTGGATATAACTACTGTATAGTAGTTACTATCTAAAAGCAAAGGGGCAATTAGCGACACTTCTGTATGCCAAATGTATCAATACTTAAATATTCAAATTAATAATTTGAAGTTTTTTCAATATATACTTCTTTATTTTGTACTGACTGAAAACATTACCATTTATAGAGCTGCCAGTTTCTTCTTTTTTAATGTCTGGGGATCACCAGATATAGAGTGTTCATAATTAATTTTGCCAACTTTGTTTTGAAGGTTATGTTTTGATAATGCTCTCACGTTTAATTATATATCTTTGACTGTGAGCTGGAAGGGGGAAATGCAGCTTCCGTGTGTGTGTGTGTGTGTGTGTGTGAGTGAGAGAGAGGGAGGGAGAGAGAGAGAGAGAGAGAGAGAGAGAGAGAGATTTGGTATGAAATCAATTCCCAGTGGTGGACACGAAGGGAAAAGTATGTTAGATCTCTCTCTCTCTCTCTCTCTCTCTCTCTCTCTCTCTCTCCTAAAATTATAAAGAAAGGTATCTATAAAAATTAATGGTCACGAGAGTCAGGGGAGTGTTCTCCACACTCTTTCACTTTCTTTAATCAGTATATTTAATAATTTCCACTCTCTTAATGTTTGTCTTAGGTGATATGCAATAAAACATATAAAAGAAGTGGGCATACCCACAGGGTATATCTGTATATTTGTCATTAACGGAAATCAACTCGCAGGAACAAAAAATCTAGTTTATAGTGAGAGGAATATAAAACGGAAGGAGACTCATTTGCATTCTTGTTAAGCTAAGAAAAGGGAAGTAATCTAGATGGCTGAAATGATATCTAGTTACGCCTGCAGTAAATTGAGTGAGGAGCTCCAGCTCTTGGTAACGATAGTATCCTTAACAAGGTAGTTCTGTGAGAACTAACAATTGGTTGAAACCTTGCTAATTACCCTTTGATAATATAGGTATTTTGTCTTCTTTGAGTTGTTCAAAAGGTTTGGATTGTAAGTAAAATGATTCAGTATCTCATAAGCAACAAATGTGTATAAATCGTTCTTTCTTTACTCGATGATTAGTGTGTACAGTATATTATGATATCTCTAAAACTGATATTGTTCAAATTCTGATATATTTACATGTTAATTTACTTATATCTGTTCTTCAAACTTTCCATCTTTTTTTATTCATGAATGGGAATTATAGTGTTCAGCCAATTACTCCAGTTCGCATAACTCTTTTCTTGAGAGGATTCACTGTGACGTCAAAGGTGAATTTGAAAAATTGTTTTGTTCCTAATAATTTTAGGATTGATAATTCATTGACCTGATTTTAAAATTAGATGTTTGGAAACTTCCAAGGGATTTTGTGCTTCCGTGATTTTAAGTCTCCTACAAATGAAGCGTAGACTCTACCTATTAAATTTCCTACATCCCCACTCTTTTACTTGGCCATACTTCATATCTAGGAAAATGGCAACGTTTAATTAGCTAGATGAATACAGAAATATCTTTGCTTAAATAAATGGAGGCGGCTCTCATACCAAGACTTCACATGTTATACACAATATCAGGTTAAATCAAAAACACATGTATATAATCAACTTGTTTTATAATGACATAAAATTAGCAGGAAAACTAAAGAATTAATTGTTTTGATACCTTTACGGTAACACAAGAGAAAAGTATCTTAAAGGGGCGAATGGCAACCATACACGTGCGCCTTCGGATAACTTCCCTAGTGTATTGGGCAACTTAAATTCTGCATAGATCTAAATTTTTGCCTATAAACACTTGAATGAATATTAATAGAACTAAATGCTTACTCAATTAACTAGTTTCCATCAAAATGACAGAAGAATAAAATATCTTGAATGTACCAAATGGCAACCACACTCCCAGAGCCAAATTACTTAACTGGCGCATATGGAAACTTAACAAGTTTGATCACAAAAAGAGAAAAAAGGGAGGAAATATAGCCTCATTTGCACTATACTCTCATCCCATCTTAAATTATGGAAAAAATACTCTTCTCAACTTCGTCCTTCATCGGGAAATGAAAAGTCTTACACTTCCTGTGCGAGTTGAAGCTTCATCTCCCTCGTCGCCAGGATTAATAATGCATCACCGGCAACTCGAGATATTACGTTCTGGGATGTCGCTTTGCGACATTTTTTTTTACTGTAATTATAATGGGAAAAAGTGTTATTTTCTTTTTTGCCACCTGGAGTATAGGTATTTTATAGTAGGGTTAATAAAGTTTGGGAAAACCTGTGAATGTTATGAATGTATTAGTAAGTCTTTATGAAAATGCAACCAAGATATTCTAGGTAATTTTTAACTTATTCTATACAATTATATATATATATATATATATATATGTATATATATATATATATATATTTATATATATAATATATATATGTATATATGTATATATATATATATATATATACACAAATATATATATATATATATATACACATATATACAGTTATATATATATATATATATATACAGTTATATATATATATATATATATATTTATATATGTATATATATATATATATATATGTATATATATATATATATATACATATATATATACATATATATATATATATATATACATATATATATATATATATATATATTTATATATATATATATATATGTATATATGTATATACATACATATATATATATATATATATACATATATATATATATATATATACACATACATATATATATATATATATATAAATCATGTGTGTGTGTGAGCGTATGTCTGTGTCTGTATTGTCAACTCGATTTCTTTCCAAATAATCGCATGATACCGAACGTCATAATCATAGTCCTTAATTGCATACTGTAATTGGCCCTTTGATTCCGTTCTCTTGATGTCCCTTATCAGATTAATCAACTCCCAATTCCATCTGAATCTCCTTATATCTTGGCAAAAAGACTTTTGTGTTCAATGGATGGGAAGACGATCAGGAAGGGGAGAGGTTTTACGAGACCCCTCTGATGGCATCACCGTTATATTGAGTGGCCATCTCTTCTCTTTTGCTTAATGATGAGGTTACCATTTATAGAGAGCTGCCAGTTTCTCATTTTTTGCTGTGTGGTGATGTTACCATTCATAGCAAGTTGCCAGTTTCTTTTTTCTACTGTTTGGTGATGTCGCTGATATATTTAGAGTTGTCAGTTTCTTCTTTTTGCTGTCTGGTGATGTTATCATTTATAGAGTTGTCAGTTTTATTTTATTTTACTGCCTGATGGCATCACCAATATAATGAGTTGCCATCTCTTCTCTTTTGCTGAATGATGACGTTACCATTTATAGAGTTCTGCCAGTTTCTTATTTTTTGCTGTGTGTTGAAGTTACCATTTATAGCGAGTTGCCAGTTTCTTTTTCCTACTGTCTGGTGACGTCGCCGATATATTGAGAGTTGTCAGTTTCTTCTTTTTTGCTGTCTGGTGATGTTATCATTTATAGAGTTGTCAGTTTTATTTTATTTTACTGCCTGATGATATCACCGTTGGTAGAGCGGTCAGTTTCTTTTTTTTTCTTTTTATTACTTCCTGGTGACGTCAATGATATAGTGAGTTGCTATAGCTTCTCTTTTAGTGACAAATGAGGTTACCATTTATACATAGCTACCATTTTCTTCTTTTTTTTTTAGTCTGTTGATGTTACCATTTATAGAGAGTTGTCAGGTTCTTTTTTACTGTCGGTTGACGTTACTATTTGTAGGCATGCAGCGTTTTTTCTTTTACGGCCTGGTGACATCACCGATATATATGATGATGTCACCATGTATAGATATCATTTACTTCCTGTGTACTATCAGATGACATTATCCTTTATGAAGAGCTGGCAGTTTCTAATTTTTTACTGCCTGATAACATCGCCTTTTGTAGAGCTGCCAGTTTCTTCTTAACATTAACTGTTGATGTTACATATACATTAAGGGCTGCCACTTTCTTCTCATTTACTGTCTAATGACGTCACCATTTATAGAGAGCTGCCACTTTCTTCCTATTTACGGGTTAATGATGTCATTATTTATAGAGATCTGCATGTTTCATCTTTTTTTATGTCTGAGGATCACCAGATATAGAGTGTTGTCCGTTCATAATAAACTTAACCAACTTCCTTGCGAAGGTTATTTTTTGATAGGCCTGTATTTATTTGTTTGTAAGTCTGGCTGTGAGTTCGTGATTTGCAAAACTCAAAAACTATTTGACCGAATCTAATCAAATTTGATGGGATGATTATTTATGATGCCAGGATATTTTGATTAGATTTTGGGGTGATTGGGTCAAGAGTAAGGGCATAGGTCACGAAAAGGTCAAAAACACCTTTTTGGATAATCGTGATAAATCTTTTGTTTGGTATACATGAAACTAGATTCCATGGTAACAAATGTGGCGTTGGCAAAGGTACGAGCTCTACGGAGAGGCCTTCAATTTGCATAGTAAATAGTTTCTTAATTTTCATGACTTTTCTCATTAGGTACACCAACCTAATATAATTATATCTATTTTTAGCAGTAGAATTTACCCCATCTATTGATTGTCACAAAATTGATATTAATGATATATCAGAATTTTTATCAGTATTAAGTACAAAAATTTGTATGGATTGAATAAAGATAATGACTTGCATTTATTTTTTCTAACTGTCACTAACTTACCATATAACATTACCTGTAACAGAAGAAAATATATCCAAAATATCTTTCAAGAAAGGAAGAAAAGCCTCCAGAAAATATCCCTCTCCAATCCATATCAGACTCTCTTCTCCCACCCCCCCCCCCTTCTTACAACTCCCCCTCCCTGTCTTCAACACCTCTCCCACCTCTGACAAAACCCATTTGCCTGACATAAAGACTCTTGAGACCCGGAATTCCTTGGAAGATGTAATCTGGGTTGGACGATAAGTGCTTTTAATTCTTCCAACATGTTCTCACCATCTTCAATTTGTCGCTGCCAGAGAACTTTGAGGAGTTTTAGAGAGATTTAGACGATTTTGAAGTTTTAGATGAAGGTCTAAATTACATTATTTTAAAATCATAATTGGCATGGTTCTCATAATTGATTCTTATAGACGTTGTATATGGTAATGCGAGGGCAAATCGTTACATTGTCAATCTATTACATAGGGTTCACTGTAAGCCTTACTTGTTTTTTTTTTTTCAGCTTCTTTTCAGCACCTAATTTCATTCACCAATTGCTCTCTGGAAAACCCAGGCCTACATGGCTCAGGAATATTAAATTTTATCTCTCTATTGCTTTTTGGAAGACCCAGGCCTATAGGACTGAAGACTATGAATTTTACCTACCCCATTGCTCTCTAGAAGACCCAGGCCTTATGACTGAGGAGTATGAAACGTGAAGTAAGAGATGATTGACGCATAAACTCAAGATAGAGACAACTGGTGAAATCTAACCTAAGTTTTTTGCGCTAATAGGTGTAGGATAAGATGTTGATTATATACAGCCTTCTACTGCGATGCCCAACCACTGCAGTAACACCTTTCCCCATCTCGAGTAAACAGCTTAAACTCGACGTCCCAGGCTGGGATCGATCTACTGCAATATGAATGCTAGGCGAACACGTTACCATTATACTAGCCTGGAGAGAGAGAGAGAGAGAGAGAGAGAGAGAGAGAGAGAGAGAGGGCAAACCTCTTATACACTTTTACGAATTACTTAATAAGTATGCATATTCTCAATGTTTCATATTAACTCTTTAAACCTGTCTTAATGCAAGTAAATAACACAATACCGATTAGCTGGACAATGGCTATTTAGCTTATCTGTCCTTTCTCATATGGTAATGATCATTTCCCACAATAATTCACCTTCAGTCTAATCTGGCTATTTGTACAGACTCATCGTCCATTATGGGAATTACCACTATTTTTCGCTCAGTGATTCCACACAGTGAGCCAGGGATTATTTCTAGGCCGTTTAGTTGATTTTTTATGTATTGTGGGGGTGTTGTGAGAGGTTGTGGACAGGGTAGGGAGGCATTGTGTGTTATTGTGGGGATTGTGGGAAATGTGGGAATTGAGGGAAGCTGTAGTGCTTAATTAAACTTTTGTTTCATAACGCAATCGTGGTTGAATTATGAAAAGGTTCAGTGATATATATATATATATATATATATTATATATATATATATATATATATATAATTATATATATATATATATATATGTATATATATATATATATATATAATTATATATATATATATATATATATAAATATATATATATATATATATATATATATAATTATATATATATAATTATATATATTTATATGTATATATATATATATATATATCTATATTTATATATATATATATATATATATCTATATATATATATATATATATATAATCATATATATATATATATATATATATTTATATATGTGTATGTATATGTGTATATATACATAAAGAGAGAGAGAGAGAGAGCGAGAGAGAGAGTCTTACCCTAAAAGCCTGAGTGGAGGAACTCCGCCCTAACTTCACATACATCTCAATTTCACATTCATGTGTTTTATGTGACGCCTACAGTCCACCGTCTCCTATGCAAATTAGGTATTTCTGAATAAATCCAGGTATTAGGGAGGGACGACCGGAAGCGGAAGAAAAGGGAAAAATGAATTTCGTTGAGATTAAATGTTTTTATTTCTTAGGGAACGTGGTAGACTGACTCTCTTCGTGGTATAGTAAATTGGGAGATTTAGATTTTCATCTAAAAAGGACCTAGGATTTGACTATTTGTTTATTATAGATACAGAGGAAGATCATATCTCTCTCTCTCTCTCTCTCTCTCTCTCTCTCTCTCTCTCTCTCTTTGAAATATAAAAGATTTTCAGTGTCTGTTCAATAAATAAGTCAAGATATATCCGTCATTTCTTTTCAAATTTTCATTCATTTCCTCTGATTAAAGGCTATTGATATATATACATACATATATATATATATATATATATTTATATATATATATATATATATATATGTCTATCTATATGTCTATATATATATATAGATATATATATATATATATATATAAATATATATATATATATATATATTTATATATATATATATATATATGTATATATATATATATATATATACATATATATATATATATATATACATATTTATATATATATATATACATATATATATATATATATATATTTATATACATATATAAATATGTATATATATATATATATATATGTATATATATATATATATGTATATATATACATATATATACTGTATATGTATATATATACATATATATATATATATATATATACATACATATATATATAAATAAATATATATATATATATATGTATATATATATATATATATATATATAAATTTATATATATATATATATATATATGTTTGTGTGTGCATGTGTTTCTGTATGTGTGTTCTTACACAAGGCTACTCTTCCATCACATGACATTGTTGTTGAGATATATAAAAAATTCCTCCTTCATATTATGCAAAAGTTATTCATCACAGCTGTGCCTTGAAATAACCCGTCATCCCCTCAGCTACGAAAATCCTCAACTTGTATTTTATCTCGACAGAATTTTGATACTAAAAAAATTTCCTTATAATCAGAAAAGGGTTTTAAGACCGGGTTCTAAAAAGAACATATATTCATATTGCCATATGTGTTATCAGTTAAAAAAAATTTTAAATTTAGTGTCATGCTGTGAAAATATATAAAACATTATTTAGATGTGTCAGAATTATATGAACTTTGCAGCTGGGTCGATGTTTTTTTTATTTTATAACATTTATAAGAAGACTTGATTACTGGAAAGAGTGTGTATGGTGTCTTTGCAGGAGGGAAAGATTCTTTTCATGGATATTGAAGACTAGTTTTATATTTGATTAGAGTATATTAATTATGAATATCGGAGGAAATTAATGATTATACAATCCATCTCTATCCTTAAACTAAGGAGTTTGTTGCTTAGTGTATATTCTTTATACATCTTCACAAATAACTTTCTTCTTCCACAAACACTTCTCTAATTGGTTCTACTTAAGCTGTCTTCACCCGACCCTCCTCACATATACTTACCACATTTCCATACCATCTCAATCTCGATTTTTTTATTCCATTAGTAATCTTTGCCCCCAGTTATCTTCCCTTGCTTTCCTTACTTCTTTTGGACAGCATATTGATGAGACATATCATTACTGGTCACTAGTCACCTTCTTCTTCCCCACCGTTATCCTTGCATTAAGGGGTCGGTTGCCTGATGCACTCAACACTTATCGGTCTTAGCAGGATTTTTTATTTCCTTAGCTGCAGATGATTTAAACCCTTCTTCTTTAATTGTGTCTCCACCACCTTTCTTCCTTATTCCAGTCCAACCTCTCCTAAAATTTAATTCATAGGGCCATTTGTACAGGGCTATCCTCCAGTTGTACATAGTCACTAGATAGCTTAATTTTTTTTATATATATAATCCAGATTTATAAATCTAAGCCAATCACATCTGAATATGGTCAAATAGATCTGGATTTTCAGTTTACGGAATTCTCATCTTTGGGTATTACTACTTTCCTCCATCCTCCCAGAGCTCTGGCTATTCCTTCTACTGAAACACTTTTACAATAAGTTTTTATCTCAGTTATCTCACTTCCTTTTCTTTGATAGTTCCTGGTTGATTTACTTATTAACTATTTTACTTAGATGGATTGTCTATTCAAAACTGGTCGTTCAACATTCACCATCACCCATAATGTTAATGTTAAAGTTAAAGTTCTTGTTAATGTTAATGTTAATATTAAGACTACAATTAATAATAATAGTAATAACAATGACAATTACAATGACAATGATAATAAAACAATATAACAATGTAAGAATATAATAATAATAATAAAATAACAATGATAATAAAATTGCAATATTAAATAAAATAACAATAATGAATATTAATAAAATAACAACAATAATAAAATAACACTGATTATTAGGATAAAATATTAATTATGATAAAGTAATTATTATAATAAATGTTAGTCTCTAGAGCATTGTCCCTGCCAATCATAATTCCATTAATATTCTTATTAACACAAATCTAATTTTTCTCTGTTTCTATCCAACTCTCGTATAGCTCTTATAATTTAATGTTTTTTTTTCCATTTTGACACACCATAGTCACTTGCAGCTCCCACATATATTTTTTCATATCAATAGAAATGATTTTTTCTCTAAACTATTAAGTATATTCCTAATAAATGTTTCTTTTCTTATGTAATATATCCATAACAAATCATACAACTTGAATTTACTGTATTACTGAAGTAAATTATACAAATAACAGATAACAGATAAAAAAAACGGTGCGATAAAAACAATGACTTCAGTTGAATAAACTGAAATTCCAAACTTATTTTTTTTTTTACATTTAATAGGTTATTTTTTCTGCCTGGACAAGTATTCCAAGAGTTTTGGAAAAGTTTTAGAAAGTTTGTTTTATATTTGATTAATACTGGAAGCAAGGTTTACGTTGTGTCAGTTCATGAAATATGCCAGATATTTATATATGCATATATATATATATATATATACATATATATATATATATACGTATTTATATATATATATATATATACATATATATATATATATATATATATGTATATATATATATATATACATATATATATACACACACACACATATATATATATATATATATATACATATCTATCTATCTATCTATCTAAATATATATATATGTATATATATATATATATATATGTGTGTGTGTGTGTATGTACATACATATATATGAGTATGCCTTCGTGTAAATGTAAATATGTAGAAAGGACAGAATCCTTCAATCTGGAAATATTTTGTCCCCTTTGATGTGTCAGGAAAGAGGAACTGGAAAATATATGCAAGAAAAAAACAAGGAAACCAAATATCGAGGAGAGAGAGAGAGAGAGAGAGAGAGAGAGAGAGAGAGAGAGATATTTTTCTCAGCATCTTGACCTCCATCCATCCATGGAGTTAATTGGGGTCTTTGAGGTTACCTGTTTGGGGAAAAGGTAGGACCAAGATTCGGGAATGAGGAAATTGGCATTGACAGTAACCACCAACGCCCCCTTCTTTTTTTAGCCCCCATTCACCTCCAATCCCTCTTTCTCTTGTCCACCAATTTCAGCAGCAAAAAGAAAGGCGTTAGAGCAGAAGGGTTTTGGAAGAAACAAGATTTTCTCTTCTGCTGGTGACAACATCAATGGAACAATCTGTTATTTTTGTTGTAGTAAGGCTAGGCACGGGCTCTTGCACACTTGTAGCCTGTAGGTGTTGGTATTTTTTTTTCTTCTTATTTTTTGTGTTAATGGGTGATTTAGGTTAACGGTTATTCTGCAACTTTTATTTGTAGGTTCTTTTAGATAGAATGTTTGTTAGGGATGACCAGCATCTATTTTTGTAGGTGGTTTGGGATAGAATGTGGGTTAAGGATGCTCAGCAGCTTGCTTTTCTTATTTCAGAGGCACCCCAGCCTCTTTTTGGTCAAAGGAAGGGAAGAAAGTGGCGGAGTGGAGGAGGTATCCTATCCAAAAGAGCCCATTGGCTCCTGTTGTTTAGTTGGAGAGAAGGAGGTACAGAAGTAAGTCCCAATGATTATAAGGGCTCGGAAAGGAGTCCTAAAAGGTTTAGTTATGGAACATTCTTATTCGAATTTCTCAGATAAAGAATTATGACATAACCAGAGACTGAGGGTTATTTTGTGATGTTATTTATATTTTCACCTGATTTTTTTTTAAGACAAATATATGACATAATCTTCGTGGTCGAAGATTGGTGTAATAATAATCCAATGGTTTTTGAAAATGTTCTTATTGGTTTAATGTATACTCAGGGACATTTGTTCTAACTTATTTTTCTTCCTCTTGATCTTTTTAATGTTTCATAGTTTTTTTATGATAAATTTTATTCAATCTTTTACTGTAAATGGGCTTCTTG
>NC_090758.1:4178608-4180514 GCF_036898095.1 Palaemon carinicauda
CTTGAAAGCTGCGTTCATGAAAAGGCAAAGGGCTGGAAATATGGGTTCATCGAAGATTTAACCCCTGATTCTTTTTTCTAATCTATTATTTTACTCTTTCTCATATAATAAAAGGTTTAGTAATAATGATAATATAAGAAGGGGAATAAGAAGTTAAGTTTCATCCCTTTGGATGTTATGTACAGTTGGCTTATTTAATTCCGGTACACTAGCGTGTCCTTAAATTCCAAAAAAAAGTTTACCGAAATGAATGAAGCCAACTGTACAATTCTTGGTCAGGCGATGTAAATAAAAATATCAATATGGGTTAAATAATTGATACTTTGATAGATATAAGGAAATACAATGATAAGATATTTTTACTCATATCTCCAAGTAAATTCCCATTCTGTGTGGAGATACCTTAACGTAGTGAAAGGGTTTAAGTTTTACCATGATTAACAAAATTTTATAAGTTAGGATTTCCCATACGAGGTTGGTGTGCTGCTAGCAATTAGAGTAAAGTGTCCCACCATAACCAATACATAATGGCTAGTATGGTGATAAAAATAAACCAAACGCCAACATGAATAAGGACATATCTAGGGCCTTTGTCCTGCAGTGGACTGGAAACGGATGCATTTGTTGTTGTTGTTGTTGGTGGTGGTGGTGTTGATGTTGTTGTTTAGTAAATATTCAGTTACGAGCAGAATCAATAGAATTTCAGACTTACAATTTCACTGATTGACTGACATAATTATGAAGTTACATTAATAGACTAATATATATATATATATATATATATGTGTGTGTATATATATATATATATATATATACATATATATATTCCATTGAATATTCGGGCGGCCAGTTCTTTTAGCCTTTTTTTAAAACGATAATAGATATATTATGCGAAAAACAGGAAACTCCATTACACAACTTCCCCCAATGATGCAAAACTTAATAATTGTCAATAAAATTACTTGTTTAGAGAAAGGAGGAAGTGATTTCAAACAGCTTTCGCTCTTATAACACTTTTGCACACGTGTGGTAAGCCTTTAAAAGGACTCCTTTGGAAAGGAGTTGTTCATTTTGAGCAAATATAGCTCTTACAACACCGCTCAATAAGGGTCAGAAACTTCTGTACGCCCTCTTCTTGAGGGCCTTGCTTCTTCGATAGTTTCTGTTCGAAGCCAAAATGGGTGGAAAGTTGCGTTCATTCGGCTTTTATGGGAACTGTTTTCTGCTTCTGGTCGTTCACATTTCAATGACTATGGAAAACGGGATTTTCTCTGCTCTTAAAGAGGATACTATTTCTTTCAGTGAAGGCGTTATATTTTAATTGAGAATTGTTAAAAGATGAGTAAAATTGAATCCTCTGTCTTTATAACTCCTAAGATCTTTAGTCATTAATATGATTCAATAGAACCAGTTGTCCAGAAGCCGGATTGATTTTATCCTGAGCACGTAACGATAATAAACAATAGGTAACTATTAATTCAAATACTTGTTTTTTGTCTTTTGGCTCTTTCTGATATGATGAAATATTTATTAATGATATGAATATGAAGGGGAGTTCATATGGTAAGTCCCAACTCCTGGGACGTTATTTATCACCCTGGGGTAGGCTAAATCATACTTATTTACCTATAGAATAATACAGTATATACAGATAAAACATTCATTCAAGTTAAGACATATGTATATATGAAGTCACGTAAAAAAATAAATAGTTGATATTACATTTGCAAACATTTATAATGATATGTAAGAAAATAAACTTTCATTCAATTATATGTAATTATCCTTTTACACTTACAATATACAATCACAGACTTTCATTCACAAAAGTGTAAATAATCTTATATTTATACATATCCCTCTCTGAGTGGGAATACCTTAATGTGGTGAAAAGGTTTATGTATTG
>NC_090758.1:4181014-4183514 GCF_036898095.1 Palaemon carinicauda
CATGTCGTTATCATGACTGGAGTTTGGCCTCTTTTATCCCCATGCTAGCTAGTGTGGATTGGCCATGATGGTAGACTTTAGTCTGATCGCTTATAACAAACCAACCTAGTATGGGAAACCCTAACTAATGCAATTTTGCTAATCATTGTGAAGTGAAACTCAAACCCTTTCACCACGTTAAAGTATCTCCACTCAGAATGGGAATTTACTTAGATATATGCGTAGAAATGTTGATTATCGTATTTCCTTATATTTATCAAAGTATCAATGATTTGATCCACATTACAATTTTGATTTACATCGTCTGACCAAGAAAGGTACATAACGTCCAAAGAGATGCGATTTACTGTCTTAATCCTCTTCTTATATTTTCATCATTAGTAAATCTTTTATTGTATGGAAAAAAGTAAAATAATAGAATATAGATAAAATTAAGGATTGAGTCTTCGATGAACTCAACTTTAAAGAACTTTGTCATTGAATAAACGCAGTTTTCATGACCTTTGACATTGAATGAACGTAATTTTGCAGCCTTCTGGCATTGCATGAACACAACTTTCAATCACTTTGGCATTGAATGGACGCATCTCTTCAGTCATTTGGCATTGCATTAACACAACATTACAGAACGTTTGGTATTGAATAAACGCTACTTTTCAGCCTTCTGACATTGCACGAACACAAATTACCAGCCCTTTTGCATTACATGAAGGCAACTTTCCAGAACATTTGGTATTCAATGAACGCAACTTTCCAGAAACTTTGTTATTGAATGAACGAAACTTTCCTGCAAAATGGCATTGTATGAACGGAACTTTCCAGAAACTTTGGCATTGAATGAATGGAACTTTCCAGCCCTTTAGCATTGCATGAACTCAACTTTCCAGAATGTTTGGCTTTGAATGAACCCAATTTTCTAGCCCTTTGTCATTGTATGAACGCAACTTCCCCGACCTTTGGTATTGCATGAAGAGAACTTTCCATCCATTTGGTATTGCATGAACGCAACATTCAAGAACCTTTGGCATTGAATGAATGCCACTTTCAAGACCTTTAGCATTACACGAACACAAATTTCCAGCCTCTCGGCATTGTATGAACGCAACTTTCAAGAACCCTTGGCATTGAATGGACGTAGCTTTCCAGCCCTTTGGCAAGGCTTGAACTCAACTTTCCAGAATCTTTGGCTTTTAAATGAATGCAACTTCCCAGACCTTTGTCATTAAATGAATGTAACTTTCCAGCTCTATGGCAATGAATTAACCCAACTTTCCTGCCCTTTTGTCACTACTAGCACTAACGAGTCTGAGCGAGACTCGAACCTCCGACTGGCAAACACCAGGCAGAGACGTTACCAATCAGGCCACAGCATTGTATGAACACAACTCTCCACCCCTTTGTCATTGAATGAATCCAACATTCCAGCCTTTGTAATCAAATAAATATAACTTTTAAGGCCTTTGGTACTGAATTAACGAAACTTTCAAGCCCTTTGGCATTGAAAGAACACATCTTTTCAACCCTTTGGCATTTTGTGAACCCAACTTTCCAGCCCTTTGGTATTGAATGAAGACAACTTCTCATCCCTTTGGCATTGAATGAGCATAACTTTCTAGCCCTTTGGCATTGAATGAACCCAATTTTTCAGCCCTTTCTTATCGAATGAAGGCAATTTCCAGCCCCTTGGCATTGCAAGAATTCAACTTGCCAGTCACTTGGCATTCCATGAACGCAACTTTCCAGAACCTTTTGCATAGAATGAACACAATTTTTCATCCCATTTGGAATTGCATGAATACATTCCAGCTCTTTTGCATTTAATAAAAGCCTTTTTCAGACTTTTGGCATTGCTTGATCGCAACTTTCCAGAACATTTGGCTAAGAATTAACACAATATTCCTATCTTTTCGGCTTTTTATGAAGTTAGCATTCCAACAATGATGTCATCGAATAAATGCAGCTATTTAATCAGTTTATTCATCGAATAAACCAAACTTTCTAACCTTTTCAGCATTGAATTAACTCAACTTTCCCTCGATTTTGGCTACGACCAGCAACTACCAAAGTAGGACAGACCTCAAGAAGAGGGTGTGCAGAAGTTTCTGACCCTTATTGAGCAGTGTTGTAAGAGCTACATTTGCTTAAAATAATCGTACCATTTCGTAATAGGTCGTTTTAGAGCCTCTCATACGTATGCAAAAGTCTTATAAGCGCGAAAGTTGATTGAAATAACTTTCTCATTTTTCTGGCCAAACGATTTCCATCATTCTCAAATTGTGTTTCTTTTGGTGGAACTTGTTGGAAAAGAGTTTAAGTTTTTAGTATAATAGAGGTAATATTATGTAACAATGAACGATGACTGAAAAGAAGATTCTTATTTCTTTGAAGAAAATTAAAACTTGAATATTGTGAAGCTTAGATCTCTCTCTCTCTCTCTCTCTCTCTCTCTCTCTCTCTCTCTCTCTCTCACCATCATAACTTTTGAATACACACTGACATA
>NC_090758.1:4188514-4198514 GCF_036898095.1 Palaemon carinicauda
GCTGTCCAAAAGAAGAAGGGAAAGCAAGAGAAGATAACTGGTGGCAAAGATTACTAATAGGATAAAACAATCAAGATTTAGATGGTATACCCATGTGGTGAGTATGGGTGAGGAGGGTTGGGTGAAGACAGCTTAAGTAGAACCTATTAGAGAAGTATTTGTGGAAGAAGAAAGTTTTTTGTAAAGATATTTAGAGAGCATACTTTTAAGCAACATACTCCTTAGTTTACGGATAGAGATGGATTGTATAATCATTCATTTCATCCGATAATATATAAAAATAATCTTCAATATTCACGAAAAGAATCTTTCCTTCCTGCAAAGACACCATACACACTCTGTCTAGTAATCAAGTCTTCTTATAAATGTTATAGAATAAAAAAAAAAGAAAACATCAATCTAGCTGCAGAGTTCATATAATTCTGAAACATCTAAATAATGTTTTATATATTTTCCCAGCATGCAACTGAATTTAACATTTTCTATCTGATAACACGTATAGCAACATGAATATATGTTTATTTTTAGAACCAGGTCTTAAAAACCTTTCCAGATTATAAGGAAATTTCTTTAGTATCAAAATTCTGTCAAGATAAATTACAGGTTGGGGATTTTCGTAGCTGAGGGGATGACAAGTTATTTCAGGGCACAGCTGTGATGAATAGCTTTTGCATAATATGAAGGAAGAATTTTTCATATATCTCAACAACAATGTCATGTGATGTAAGAGTAGCCTTGTGTCAGAACAAACATACACAAACACATACATACACACAAACATATATATATATATATATATATATGTATATATATATATATATATAAATATATATATATATATATATAAATATATATATACATATATATATATATATGTAT
The DNA here is from genome assembly GCF_036898095.1 of Palaemon carinicauda. Taxonomy (NCBI): domain Eukaryota; kingdom Metazoa; phylum Arthropoda; class Malacostraca; order Decapoda; family Palaemonidae; genus Palaemon; species Palaemon carinicauda. The sequence goes on from NC_090758.1 coordinate 4,189,394, forward strand.
ATATATATATATATATATAATATATATATATATATATATATATAAATATATATATAAATGAATATATATATATATATATATATATACATATACATATATATATATATATATATATATTCGTATATATATATATATATATATATTTATATATATATATATATATATATATATTTTATATATATGTGTATATATATATATATATATATATATAAATATACATATATATATATCAATAGCCTATAATCAGATGAAATGTATAAGAATATGAAAAATTTACAAATAACATATCTTGCCCTATTTATTGAACAGACACAGCAAATCTTTCATATTTCAGAGAGAGAGAGAGGAGAGAGAGAGAGAGAGAGAGAGAGAGAGAGAATGTTATATGATCTGCCTCTCTATTTATAATAAACAATTAATCAAATCCTAGATTCCTTTTAAATCAAAATCTAAATCTCCCAATTTAATATACCACGAAGAGAGTCAGTCTTCCACGTTCCCTAAGAAATCTTAATTTACCCAGAATAAAAAACATTTAATCTCAAAAAAAATTCATTTTTCCCTTTTCCTCCGCTTCCGGTCGGCCCTCCCTAATACCTGGATTTATTCAGAAATACCTAATTTGCATAGGAGACGGTGGACTGTAGGCGTCACATAAAACACATGAATGTGAAATTGAGATGTATGTGAAGTTGGGGCGGGGTTCCTCCACTCAGGCTTTTAGGGTAAGACTCTGTCTCTCACTCTCTCTTGCTTTATGTATATATATACATATACATACATATATATATATATATATATATATATATCACGGAACCTTTTCATAATTCAACCACGATTGCGTTATGAAACAAAATTTGAATTAAGCACTACAGCTTCCCTCAATTCCCACATTTCCCACAATTCCCACAATAACACACAATGCCTCCCTATCCTGTCCACAACCTCCTCCCACATGCCCACAAAACATCAAAAATCAACTAAACGGCCGAGAAATAATCCCTGGCTCGCTGTGTGGAATCGCTGAGCGAAAAATTGTGGTAATTCCCATAATGGAAGATGAGTCTGTACAAAGAGCCAGATTAAACTGAAGGTGAATCATTGTGGGAAATGATCATTACCATATGAGAAAGGACAGATAAGCTAAATGGCCATTGTCCAGCTAATCGGTATTGTGTTATTAACTTGCATTAAGATAGGTTTAAAGAGTTAATATGAAACGTTGAGAATATGCATACTTATAAAGTAATTCGTAAAAGTGTATAAGGCGTTTGTCCTCTCTCTCTCTCTCTCTTTCTCTCTCTCTCTCTCTCTCTCTCTCTCTCTCTCTCTCCAGGCTAGTATAATGGTAACGTGTTCGCCTAGCATTCATATTGCAGTAGATCGATCCCACCCCGGGACGTCGAGTTTTAGCTGTTTACTCGAGATGGGGAAAGGTGTTACTGCAGTGGTTGGGCATCGCAGTAGAGGGCTGTATATAATCATCTTCTCATCCTTCACCTATTAGCGCAAAAGACTTAGGTTAGATTTCCCCAGTTGTCTCTATCTTGAGTTTATGCGTCAATCATCTCTTACTTCACGCTTCAGACTCCTCAATCATAGGGCCTGGGTCTTCTAGAGAGCAATGGGGAAGGTAAATTTCATAGTCTTCAGCCCTATAGGCCTAGGTCTTCCAAAAGCAATATGGAGATAAAATTTAATATTCCTGAGCCATGTAGGCTCGGGTTTCCCAGAGAGTAATTGGTGAATGAAATTAGGTGCTGAAAAGAAGCTGAAAAAAACAAGTAAGGCTTACAGTGAACTCTATGTATCAGATTGACAATGTAACGATTTGACCTCGCATTAGCATATACAATGTCTATAAGAATCAATTATGAGAACCATACCAATTATGATTTTAAAATAATGTAATTTAAACCTTCATCTAAAACTTCAAAATCGTCTAAATCTCTCTAAAATTCCCCAAACTTCCCTGGCGGTGACAAATTGAAGATGGTGAGAACATGTGGGTAGAATTAATAGCACTTATCGTCCAATCCAGATTACATCTTCCAAGGAATTCCGGGTTTCAAGAGTCTTTATGTCAGGCAGATGGGTTTTGTCAGAGGTGGGGGATGTTTTGAGGACAGGGAGGGGGAGTTGTAAGAAGGGGGGGGGGGGAGAAGAGAGTCTGATATGGATTGGAGAGGGATATTTTCTGGAGGCTTTTCTTCCTTTCTTGGAACGTATTTTGGATAGATTCTCTTTTGTTATAGGTAATGGTATATGGTAAGTTAGTGACAGTTAGAAAAAATAAATGCAAATCATTATCTTTATTCAATCCATACAAATTTTTGTACTTGATTCTGATAGAAAATCTGATATATGATTAGATACGTTCTATTTATGTGGAGGGAATGTCAATTTTATAACGATCAATAAATGGGGTAAATTTCTACTGCTAAAAATAGATATGATCATATTAGGTTGGTGTAACTAATGAGAAAAGTCATGAAAATGAAGAAACTAGTAACTATGCAAATTGAAGGCCTCTCGGTGGAGCTCGTACCTTTTGCCAACGCCACATTTGTTACCATGGAATCTAGTTCATGCATAGCGGACAAAAAAAATTGACTACGATTTTCCAAAAAAGCTGTTCTTGACCTTATCATGACCTTTGCCCTTACTCTTGACCCAATCACTCCCGAAATCTAATCAAAATATCCTGGCATCATAAATAATCATCCCATCAAATTTCATTAGATTCGGTCAAATAGTTTTTGAGTTTTGCAAATCACGAACTCACAGCCAGACTTACAAACAAATAAATACACGCCTCTCAAAAAATAACCTTCGCAAGGAAGTTGGTTAAGTTTATTATGAACGGACAACACTCTATATCTGGTGATCCTCAGACGTGAAAAAAGAAGAAACATGCAGCTCTCTATAAATAATGACATCAATAACCAGTAAATAGGAAGAAAGTGGCAGCTCTCTATAAATGGTGACGTCATTAGACAGTAAATAAGAAGAAAGTGGCAGCCCTCAATGTATATGACATCACCAGTCAATGTTAAGAAGAAAGTGGCAGCCCTCAATGTATATGACATCACCAGTCAATGTTAAGAAGAAACTGGCAGCTCTACAAAAGGCGATAATATCAGGCAGTAAAAAATTAGAAACTGCCAGCTCATCATAAAGGATAATGTCATCTGATAGTACACAGGATAGTACATGGTGGTATCATCATATTTATCGGTGACGTCAACAGGCAGTAAAAAAAAAAAACCAGCATGTCTACAAATAGTAACGTCAACCGACACTAAAAAAGAAGAACCTGACAACTCTCTATAAATGGTAACATCAACAGACTGAAAAAAAAGATGAAAATGGCAGCTTTCTATACACTCACCATATTAGTGACGTCACCAGGAAGTAAAAAAAAAGAAAAAAAGAAACTGACCGCTCTACAAAACGGTAAAATAGAATAAAACTGACAACTCTATAAATGGTACCATCACCAGACAGCAAAAAAGAAGAAACTGACAACTCTCAATATATTGGCGACGTCACCAGACAGTGAAAAAGAAGAAACTGACAACTCTCTATAAATGGTAACGTCATTAGTCAGTAAAAGAAGAGATGGCAACTAAATATATCGTGATGCCATCAGAGGGGTCTTTAAAACCACTCCCCCTTCCCATCGTCTTCCCATCCATTAAACTCAAAAGTCTTATTGCCAAGATTTATGGAGATCCTGATGGAATTTGGGATTAGCAGTTGATTAATCTGATAAAAGGACATCAAAAGAATGGGATCACAAGGCCAATTACAGTATGTAATTAAGGACTATGATCATGACGTTCTGCTCCATGCAATTATTTGGAAAATCGAGTTGACAATACAGACGGACACAGACACACATACATAAACACACACACACATACACACACACACACACATTATATATATATATATATATTTATACATATATATATATATATATATATATATATATACATATATATTACAAATTGAAAACAGACTGACATATCTTGGTTGTATTACCATGAAGACTTACATATACATTCATAACTTTTATGAGTTTTACAAACTTTATTAACATTGCTATAAAATACCTAAACCCCACGTGGCATAGAAAAAACATTTTTTTTCCATTACAATCGGTGTCCAAAAATGTCGCTTTCTGGAACGTAATACCTCGAGTTGCCGGTGATGCCATTATTCATCTTGGCGCCGAGGGAAATGAAGCTGTAAGTCTCGCAGGAAGTCTTAAACTTTTTAATTCCCGAGGAAGGACAAAATCATGAAGAATATCTCTTCCATAATTCGAGATGGGATGAGAGTTTAGTGCAAATGGGGCGATAGTTTGCTCCTTTTTTTTCTTTAGTGATCGAACTATAAGTCTAAGCAGAACCCAAGTTGTCACATGCACCAGATGAGTAAATTGACTGTGGTAGTGTGGTTGCCATTTTCTCCATTAAGATATTTCCAACTTTTGTTACTTTGAAGAAATCTACTTACTAAAATAAATATTTAGTTCTAGTATCTATCATTAAAGTGTTTATATTTCAAAATTTTCATCTAAGCAAAACTTGACTTGCCATATACAACCGAGAAGTTATTTAACGCCGCGCGTGCGTTGTTACCATACGCTCCTTTTCAGATACTTCCCTCTTGTGTTACGATGAAGGTATTGAATTAAATAATTATTAGTCTTGATAATTTCATTAGTGTTTTCACCTCATTCTAAAAAAATCTGATTATATAAATGTGTTTTTTTCCCTCAACTTGATATTGTATATAACATATAATGTCTTGATATGCGAGTGGCTTCCATTTATATAAGCAAAGATATTTTTGTATTCATCTAGCTACTTGAACGTTGCCATTGTCCTAAATATGAAGTATGGTCAGGTAAAAGAGTGGGGATGTAGGAAATTTATTGGGCAGAGACTACGCTTCATTTGTAGGAGACTTAAAATCAAGGAAACACAAAATCCACGGGAGAGTTCTAAACATCTAATTTCAAAATTAGATCAATGAATTATCAATCCTAAAATGAATAGGAATTAGAATATTTTTCAAATTCACATTTGACGTCACAGTGAATCCTCTCAAGAAAACCGTTATGCAAACTAGAGTAATTGGCTGAACACTATAATTCCCATTTATAAATAAAAAAAAGATAGAAAGTTGAAGAACAGGTTTAAATAGATTAACATGTAAATATGTCAGAATTTAATCAATATCAGCTTTAGAGATATCACAATATACTGTATACACTAAACACTATGTAAAGAAAGAACTATTTATACACACTCGTTGTTTATGGGATACTGGGGCATTTTACTTACCTATAACCTTTTAAACAACTCAAAGAAGGCAATATGATTATATTTTCAAAGGATAATTAGCAAGGTTTCAACCAATTGTTAGTTCTCACAAAACTACCTTGTTAAGGAAACTGTCGTGACCAACAGCTGGTGCTCCTCACTTAGTGCACTGTAGATGTCACTAGACATCTTTTTTCCGCCATCTAGATTACTTCTCTTATCTTAGCATAACAAAAAGGCAAATGGGTTTGCCCACTTTTTATATTCCTCCCGCATTGACCAAGACATTTTCCCCCTCAAATTTAGAGCAATTATGGTTTCCTCTAATGATAAATATGCAGATAAAGCCAGTGGGTATGCCCTCTTCTTTCATTGGTTTTATTGTATCTCACCTAAGACAAACGTTAGAGGAGTGGAAATTATGGAAATATACTGAATAAAGAAGGTGAAAGAGTGCGGAGAAGACTCCCCTGCCTCTCGTGACCATTTACTTTTTATAGAATATCTTTCTTTATAATTTTAGGAGAGAGAGAGAGAGAGAGAGAGAGAGAGAGAGAGAGAGAGATCTAACATACTTTTCCCTTCGTGTCCACCAGCGGGAATTGATTTCATACCAAGTCTCTCTCTATCTCTCTCTCTCTCTCTCCTCTCTCTCTCTCTCTCTCTCTCTCTCATTGAAGCAGCATCTTTTCCTTCCACCTCACAGTCAAAGATATATAAGTAAACGTGAGAGCATTATCAAAACATAACCTTCAAAAAAAGGTTAGCAAAATTAATTGTGAACACTCTATATCTGGTGATCCACAGACATTAAGAAAGAAGAAACTGGCAGCTCTATAAATGGTAATGTTAACAGTCAGTACAAAAAAAAAAGTAAATATTATCTCTATTGATATAGATGGTGACATCATCAGACGGTTGAAAATGAAGATACTGTCAACTCTCACTATATCAGTGACGGTCACCAGGTAGTAAGCGAAAGAAACTGGCAGGTAAAAAAATGGTAACATCTACAAAGTAAAAAAAGAAAAACCTGACAACTCTTTACAAATAGTAACATCACCAGACAACAAAAATAAGAACTGGCATCTCTCCATAAATGGTAACGTCATTAGTCAGTAAAAGAGAAGAGATGGCAACCCAACATATAGGTGATGCCATCAAAGGGGTCTCGTAAAACCTCTCCCCCTTCCCCTTCGCCTTTCCATCCATTAAACACAAAAGTCTTCTTGCCAAGATTTAGGGAGATTAGGATGGAATTAGGAGTTGATTAATCTGATAAGGGACATCAAGAGAACGGAATCAAAGGTCCAATTACGATATGAGGACTATGATTATGACGTTCTGTTTCCTGTAATTATTTTGAAAAGAAATTGAGTTGACAACACACACACACACACACACACACACACAAACAAACACACATGCATTCATCAAAACACATATACAAACCCGTACACATAAAAAACACACACACACACACACCCAAACACATCAAACACACGCACATTCTACTTCGATTTTCAACTTGTTTTATACAGATATATATATATATATATATATATGTTATATATATATATATATATATTCATATTTATATATATACATATTTATATATATATATATATATATATATTATATATATATATATATATATTATATATATATATATATATATATGTACATATATATATGTACATATATATATATATATATTACATACATATATATATATATATATATACATATATATATATATATATATATATGTATGTATATATATATATATATATACATACATATATATATATATATATATATATCTACATATATATATATATATATATACATATATATATATATATATATATGTATATATATATATAAATATATATATATATATATATATATATATTCTTATACATGTATAAAACAAGTTAAAAATGGACTAGAATATCTTTGTTGCATTACCATAAAGAATTACTTATACATTCATAGCTTTTATAAGTTTTGCAAACTTTATTAACCCTCCATTAAAATACCTAAACTCCAATTGGCAAAGAAATAACTATTTTGTTCCTTTATAATCGCAATAAAAAAATGTCGCAAAGCGACATCCTGGAACGTAATACCTCGAGTTGCCGGGTGATGTATTATTCATCTTGGCGCCGAGGGAGATGAGGCTGTAACTCTCCCAGGAAGTCTAAGACTTTTCAATTCCCAATGAAGGACGAAATCGAGAAGAATATCTCTTCCATAATTTCAGATGGGATGAGAGTTTAGTGCAAATGAGGCGATATTTGGTTCCTTTTTTTCTCTTTTTATCATCAAACTTTAAGTCTAATTAGAACCCAAGTTGCCATATGTGCCATATAAGATAATTGAAAGCGGGAGTGTAGTTGCTATTTTCTCCTTTTAAGATATTTCCAACTTTTGTCACTTTGAGGAAATCTGCTTACTTGATTAATTATTTAGTTTTATTATTAATTATTGAAGTGTTTATATGCAAAAATTTATATCTAAGCAGAAATCAAGTTGGCATATGCACCAGGAAAGTTATCAGACAGTGCGCGTGCGAGGTTGCCATCTACCCCTTTTAATATACTTTTCTCTTGTGTTACCATAAAGGTATTATAAAAATTAAATATCTAGTTTTCCTACTAATTTTTTAAGAGTTTGTATGTCATTACAAAGAATTGATTATATAAATGTGTTTTCAATATAATCTGATATTGTGTATAACATGTGAAGTCTTGATATGAAAGCCGCTTATAATTATGTAAACAAAAGTATTACTGTATTCATCAATCTAATTAAAAGTTGACTTTATCCTAAATATAAAGTGTGGAGAAGTAAAAGATTGGGGATGTAGGAAATTTAATATAAAGTATGGAGAAGTAGAAGAGTGGTCAATTTAATGGGGAGAGCCTACGCTTCATTTACTTTTACTTTTACTTTTAGGGGTTTATTTCTCGCCCTGCATCAGACACTACGAGTCTGTTCAGGCGGTTGATGGTGTGTGAAAATCATTTCTTTCCAGTTAATATTTTGCTCTGTATCTTATCAGTTATTTCGCTAGCATTTGTATTCAGGTTTAATAGTTTTCAGGTCACTATTATAACACTTTCTAAAAGATAAGTCTTCAGGTTTTTCTTGAAAGGTGCCACATTTTTGCTATTCTTGACATCAAGTGGAAGGTCGTTGAAGAGTCCTCGGTGCAGCATAACTAAACGTTCTTTCTCCTATTGCATGAATCACACTAATTTCGAAGTCTATGTGGGTCATCAGCATGTCTAACTCCAACAGCAGCGCTGGTAGCTTGAGGGTAGGGGACCAAGCAATCACGAAGATATTTAGGCTTATTTCTTTGTAAGTGCTTTGTGAGTCCACAAGCAAATCTTTATTTCAATTCTAGGCTCAAGAGGTAACCAATGTAGATCGACCAATGCAGGAGTGATTCCCTCCCGAAGTTTAATGCCTTTTATCAGTTAAGCCGCCCGGTTTTGCACATTTTGAAGCTTTCTTAATAGTGTATTGGCCAATTTATAGTACGGAGAATTGCAATAATCAAGCCTTGATATTACGTGACTCATCACTAAAATTTTCGTATTGCCCTCTGTTAAATATTTTCTAATAAATGCTATGTTTCTCAGGTGATAGTTACACACTTTCACTGTGTTCACTTTTTGATCCCTTATTGACAAATTACAATCTATCAATACACCAAAATTTTCATACTTTGAAATAACTATTAATTCGCAAACTCACCTTAAATTCGAGGTGAA
>NC_090758.1:4206014-4208514 GCF_036898095.1 Palaemon carinicauda
ATTGCCTGGACCTCCCTGGTCCTAGCTTGATTGAGATGGGACTTTGGTTTCATCATATGCATTTATGGTCAGTTTTTATGGTATTGTCCTTCTAGGTTATTATTACTGTCTCTCGCCTCTACCGTTCATGAGAGGCCTTTAAAACCCTTAAACGACAGAAAGTGACTGTAGTTAATGTTTTAAGTAAACACGTTGCCAAAGCAAACAGGATAAGCAAGAAAAACTCGTTGCCCAAGCGAAAGCGTTGCTCAAGCAATAGCCTAAACCAAGCGAAAGCGTTGCCCGAAGGAAAGTATTGCCCAAACAAAAGTGTTGCCCCATCAAATGTGTTGCCCAAGCGAAAGCATTGCGCAAGCAAATTTGTTGCCCAAACAAATAGAGTGCCCAAGAAAAGAATTTCAGAGGCGGAAAGGTTGCCCAAGCGAATGTGTAGCCAAGTGAAAGCGTTGCCCGAGCGAATGCATTGCCCAAAGAAATGTGTTACCAAAGCGAAAGCATTGCCCCAACGAATGCGTTGCCCAAGCAAAGAAGTTACCTAAGCCAAAACGTTGCCCAATCAAAAGCGTTGCCCAATCAAAAGCGTTGCCCAATCAAAAGCGTTGCCCAATCAAAAACATTGCCTAAGTGAAAGCATTGTCAAAGCGCAAGTGTTACCAAAGCAAACGCGTTCACCAAGTGAAAGCGTTGCCCAAGGGAAAGCGTTGCCCAAGAAAAAAACGTTGTCCAAAGGAAAGCATTGCGAAAGCTAAATCGCTGCCCAAGATAAAGCATTGTCCAAGAGAAAGCATTGCGGAAGCAAAAGCATTGCCTAAACGAATGCATTGCCCAAGCGAAAGCAAGCATCGTTCAAAGGAAAGCATTTTGGAAGAGAAAGCGTTGCCCAAGGGAAAGAGTTATCAATCCCACGACCAACTGAACGTCCCTCCTCTACGACCTTCCTAAACACGCAATCTGGCAAGATTACGCCAGTCAACCTCCTGAACCGACTGGTAATTGTAGATTTATTCATGACACATAATTATAGCTCGTCTCATCGTTTGATATTAATAAAGGTTGGTCGGGGATTAATTTTCGATGGATATAATAATGCTTTGCAGAGGGTCTCTCTTCCGTAGGGATTGAATGCAGATGTGCACAATATTGCATGTATCGTAGCGTGGCCACCAATTCGGGCGTTATAATGGATGTTTTTCAGTTTATTCGATAATGAAATGGAATATTTCAGCTTTGCTTTTGATGTGAGTATTTGGTGATTATGGTTTAAACAAATACACACACATATAGTGTGTTTATATATATATATATATATATATATATATATCAGAAATGATTAATCCTTCATAAAAACAAAACAAAAAAAGAAAACATTATAGGAAATATATAGTTTACAATGATTAAATTCTGATAAATCAACCATAAAGTACATCATATATTACATAACTAAATAGTGTTACAAGGTATAACATTTAGTTATATTTTCTTAATAAAGCAATCTTAAGTACAAAACAAATCAGTAAAAACATTATGAATAATATGAAAGATATTTATCTCATTGTAGATACCAACACGGTTGGTATATAGGTTTTAAATCAAAATTTCAATCAAAACCGAAATGTATCGTCAACGGCAATGGGTTTTAGGTGTCGCTGTCCGAACTAATTAGATTACGACCGAAAAATGAAAGAGAAATTTGCCGTGCAAGAGATTTTTCGGGAAAGGCGAATCATATATATGGGAAGAAATTGAGAAATAAATGGGTATATTTTTTTCTTTATATACATACATGTATCTTTATGAAATTCTCTCTCTCTCTCTCTCTCTCTCTCTCTCTCTCTCTCTCTCTCTCTCTCTCCTTAAAAATTCCTGCGATGAAAATAAATATATGGTAATTCAACATATACTCTCCTATATCATAAAAAGCAAGTGTTTGGCTTTGTATATATATATATATATATATATATGTATTTATATATATATATATATATATATATATATATACATATTTAAATGAATTATTCCAAAGATGTTGAAGACTTACGTTGAAGAACCAACCTCGCAGTAGCGCGAAGTACGATTAAGAACTAAATGCCACCAGTGGAAAATGAAAGGATCAAAGAAGTCTGGAACAAATCCAAATGTGTGTAGGAGGATTTTCTGTTTATCCTCTTTGACTCAATTGTCCCACACATTCAGATTTGGTCTTAGCTCTCATGAGGTCCTTGTCTTTCTCTTGGAATTGTTGTTTGATGCATTTAGACACTAAGTTATTAATATCTATTATTTACACGAAGCAACTTTTGGAGCCATTGTAAGTGTTGCATTTTTATTTTCCCTTTAGGGTTGTAGCTTGTCTAATAGAAACTCTATATCAATAATTTTGAATATTTTAGCATGGCCATGGATATTTAAATAAAAAGCGCATTATATTTTCTGTTTGAAAGATTACAACTGTAAGAGATAAAATTCTGACATTCAACAAGTTCTCTTTGGATCGTAAGTC
>NC_090758.1:4214355-4216855 GCF_036898095.1 Palaemon carinicauda
GACTGATCAGTTGCCAGATATTCATTAAAGTAATTGTGTTTGGCCAGCAATAGTTAAATGCATTCTTATGGAGTTACCAGGTATAGCTACTCTCGTGCTATATAAAATATTCTTATTCACTGTGTCTTTGTGTCTAGATGCTAGATATTTGTTTGGTTTTGCCATATCCTGACAGACCAGCTGCCAGATATTCATAAGAGCAATTTTTGTTTGGAAAAATGTTGATTTGCCATTTATATTTGGCCTAGTTGCGATTTATAATATGGCGAATCACTGTGTATTTATGTCTAGATGCCAGATATTTGTTGGGTTTTGCCATATCCCGACAGACCAGCTGCCAAATATTCATTAGAGGCATTGGTGTTTGGAAAAAGGTTGATTTGCCATTTATATTTGGCCCAGTTGCCATATACAATATGTGATTCACTGTCTATTTATTTGTAGATGCCAAGTAGTGGTGGGTTTTGCCATATCCTGACTGATCTGTTGCCAGATATTCATTAAGCAATTGTTGTTTGGAAAAATGTTGATTTGCCATTTATATTTGGCCTAGTTGCATTTATAATATGGTGAATCACTGTGTATTTATGTCTAGATGCCAGATATTTTTGGGTTTTGCCATATCGTTACAGATTTGTTGTCAAATATTCATTTAAGCTATTTGGTGTTTGGTAAGATTTGGAGTTGACAGTTATATTTGGCCCTGTGCCATATGCTATATGCTGATTTACTGAGTATTTAAGTCTAGATGCCAGATATTAGATGGTTTTTCCATATCCTACAATCCAGTTGCTTGATATTCATTAGAACAATTGGCATTTGGGACAAATGCTTCGAGGCATTCTGTTTGGAAGCCTGTTATATTTGATCTAGTTACCATATATAATAGCTTAGCCGCTGTGTATTTATTTAAATTACCACATTTAGTTTCAATTTGCCATATTATAGCATATCAAATTCCAGATATTCATTAAAGCAATTAGTTTTAGGTGAAAATTATTAGCAACATTCATGTTTGGTGGTCAGTTATATCTAGTCTAGTTCCCATATAAACTACAGTGAGCAATAGTGCATTATGTTTAGTTATGAGGTATTTATTGGAATTAGTCATATCTAGACACACCAGTTGCTAGATATCTTTTGAAACAATTGATATTCGGTAAAGTTTGTAAGAAGAATTCCCGTTGGATTACCAGATTTAACAACATACGATAAAGCGAATCAATGTGTTTCAAAGACTAGTTTTCAAATATTTTCCAATTCTGGTTGTCATATAGCCTTTAAAGCAATATCTGATTGAGGAAAAGGGTTTGACAAATTCAAGTTAATTTGGTAATCGGATTTTCAGTCTCAGTATGGTAGTATTCTGTGTATTCTATACCTATCGTCGCTGCGAGGATTCCAGGCGAATAAGCCACACCTCCTGATTAAGTCTTAGCCAATAATTTTCTCTTCTACGTTAGTAGGGGTCCCAATGCATTCCCTGTTAATGCGAGGGACAACCTAATTGTCTATGACGTCATAAAGAGTGGGGCTAATGTGGGAGACAATATGATTGGCTATGACATCATTAGAGGGTGGGGCAATATTTCGCCAGGAATCTCTGTAGCAACTATAAGTGACAGATATGTGTTGGGATTTGTCATATTCTGTATTTCAGTTGCCTTATATCTATTACTAGGGTATTGTTTGGCAAATATTTGAAAGAGGATATCAGGTTTCGAATTAATCTTGAGTTGCCAAATATTATTGGAGAGTTATTCTATTATCTATATCAAGTTAATTCATATTCTTGAGACTTTGTATTATTATTTCAACCAGTTAGTTACATAGCTGTAAATAATTAACGTTTGTCAGATATCCGTTGATTATTTTGATGGATATTGTTTCATGGGTTAACAAATCCTTCATTTCTAGATAAAATATTTACTTGTAAAAGTACCAGAAGTTGCAAGATTTTCTCAGATATATTTCTAAGCTGCCTTTCAGTTACCAGTATATATCTAAAGGTATTGCAGATGCCAGAAACTTATTTTGAGAAGTTGTCAGATCACATAAGATATGGCTACGTGATACATATTTTTAGGAATTAGTTCTTTGCTCTTTTGAGAGGACAACTCCAAAATCAAACCATTGTTCTCTAGTCTTAGGTGGTGCCATAGCCTCTATACCATTACCTTCCATTGTCTTGGGTTAGAGTTCTCTTACTTGAGGGTACACTCGAACACAGTATCTTATCTTATTTCTCTTCCTCTTGATTTTTTTGAAGTTTTAATAGATTAATTTGAGGTTGTTATTCTTCTTAACATATTTTATCTTAATTGTTCGTTAGTTCTTTTGTACTTTATCTAATTTCTTGTTTCCTTTCTACGCTGGCCTATTTTCTCTGTTGGAGCCTTGAGTTCATAGCATCATGCTTTTCCAACTAGGGTTGTAGCTTGGCTTATGATAATAATAATAATGATAATAATAATAATAATAATAATAAGCTAAATTTCCT
>NC_090758.1:4226855-4229355 GCF_036898095.1 Palaemon carinicauda
TGATTAAGATGAAACTGCCAGCTCTTTATAAATGATAACATCATCATACATAGAAAACAGAAACTGGTAACTCCAGAAATGGTAACGTAATCAGTCAGTACAAAAAAAAGTAGGTAATATCTATAGATGATAACATCATCACACAGTTGAAATAGAAGAAACTGGCAACTATCAATATATTAGTGACGTCACCGGAAAGTGATAAAAAATAAACTGACATGTCTACAAATGGTAACATTAACAGATACTAGAAATCAAAGAACCTAACAAATCTATATAAATGGTAACATCACTAGACAATAAAAGAGAAGAAACTGGTAACTCCCTATAAATGGTAACACCACCAGATAGAAAAAGAGAAGAAACTGGTAACTCTCTATACATGGTAACATCACCAGAAAGCAAAAAAGAAGAAAATGGCAACTCTCCATAAATGGTAACGTTGTTAGTCAGTAAAAGCAGAGATGGCAACTCAATATATTGGTGATGCCATCAGAGGGGTCTCATAAAACCTCTCACCTTCCTCATCGGCTTCCATTTAACTTAACACAAAAATCTTCTTGCTAAGATTTAGGGAGATCCCGATGGGATTAGCAGTTGATTAATCTGATAAAGGACATCAAGAGAACGGGATCAAAGGGCCAATTACGATATGTAATTAAGTACTATGATTATGACGTTCTGTTTCATGCAATTATTTGGAGAGAAATTTAGTTGACAATACACACACACACACTCACACACACAAACACACACACACACACACACACACACACACTCACACACACACACATATATATATATAATATATATATATATATATATATATATATATATATATATATATATATATATATATATATTGTACTTTACAAATTGAAAATGGACTGATATATCTTGGTTGAATTACCATAAAGACTTAATTATATATTCATAACTTTTATAAGTTTTACCAACTTTATTTACCCTGCCCTCAAATACTTAAATTCCACGTGGTAAAGAAAAAAATTATTTTTTTCCATTATAATCGCAGTAAAAAAATGTCACAAAGCGACATCCTGGAACGTAATACTTCGAGTTGCCGGTGATGTATTATTCATCCTCGCGCCGAGGGAGATGAGGCTGTAACTACGGCAGGAAGTCTAAGACTTTTCAATTCCCAATGAAGGACGAAGTTGAGAAGAATATCTCTTCCCTAATTTAAGATGGGATGAGAACTTAGTGCAAATGAGGCGATATTTTGCTCCTTTTTTCTCTTTTTGTGATCAAACTTTAAGTCTAAGCGGAGGCCAAGTTGCCATATGCGCCAGATGAATAATTTTACTGTGGGAGTGTGGATGCCGTTTTCTCCATTTAAGTCATTTCCAACTTCTGTCACTTTGAGGGAATCTACTACTTGATTAAGTATTTAGCTCTATTACTAATTATTTAAGCGTTTATACTTCAAAATTTAGGTCTAAGCAGAATTCAAGTTACCATATGCACCAGGGAAGGTATTCGACGGCGCGCGTGGTTGCCATCCGCCTCTTTTTAGGATACTTTCAACTTGCATCGCAATGAAAGTAATAAATTAATTAATTATTCTGTTTTCCTACAGATTTTATAAGTATTTTCAGTCATATAAAAGTTTAATTTTATAGATGTGTTGTTCACCTAACCTGAAATTATGTCTAACGTGTGAAGTCTTGATATGAGAGCCGCTTCCATCTACGTAAGCAAAGGTATTTCTGTATAAATCTATATAGTTAAAACTTACACTCATCCTAAATAAAAAGTATGATCAAGTAGAAAAGGGGAGATGTAGGAAATTTAACGGGGGTGAGCAAGGCTTCATTTGTGTAAGACTTAAAATCAGGCTTCGATAAATCTGTAGAACTTTACGTTCTAAATTAGCATAAGAATATAAGAGAATTTAAACAATATCAGTTTTGTTGACATCATAATAGACTGTACACACTAAACAGTAAGTCAAGAAAGAACTATGTATACACACTCGTTGCTTATAGGATACTGAAGCCTTTTACCTACCTGTAGCCTTTCAAACAACTCAAAGAAGGAAAGATAACTATATTATCAAAGGGTAATTAGCAAGCTTTCAACTAATTGTCAGTTCTCACAGAACTACCTAGTTAAGGAAACTATCGTTACCAACAGCTGGTGTTCCTCCCATAGTGTACTGTAGGCGTCACTAGATATCTTTTGAGTCATCTACATTACATCTCTTATCTTAGCTTGACAAAAAGGCAAATGGGGCTGCTCCCTTTTCATATTCTCACTATAACTGAGACTTTTTTCCCTTAAGAGTTTGGAACTATTATGGTATCCGTTAATGATGAATTTGCAGATATAGCCAGTGGGTATGCCCACTTCTTTTATTCGCTTTACTGCATCTTACCTCAGACAAACATTAGAGGAGTGGAAATTAGGGTTAGATATTGATTAAAGAAGGTTAAAGAATGCGGGGCAGACTCCCCTGCTTTTCGTAACAATTATGCCTAAA